>NW_028186634.1:5187552-5232331 GCF_003343005.1 Rhea americana | reverse complement strand
AAAAAAAAAAGAAAGAAAAAATCAGTGAAGGCAATCACAGAAATAAGTTTATGTTGTTTGTTTTCCATGAACAGAATGGAAAACACCACTTAAGAAATGCTGGCTCCTGAAACAAGTGGACATAAAATAGTTCAATTCTACAGCTCCAAGTTGAAGTGGGAGTTTCTAAACCTTCAGCACTGACCTATTTTGCTGTAAATGAAAACAGAGTCAGATGTATGGACATTTCTAGGTGAGCATGTACTTGGACAGCACAAACACCTTAACTAAAACCTCCTGCAGGATTATGGAGGGCAGAAAACAGCTGGGGGCGGGGGGGGGGGAAGGGAGGGCACAGGGCTGCAGGATCAGTAACTTGGGGACTTACTCCACTACCCTTTCCATACACAAAGGAAGGAATGAACTACGGAGACTTCTTCAGGAACCAGAGTGAAGAAGCAGTTGCACATCGGCCTATGGGAATATTATTTTTCTCCTATTGCCTCTCAAAAGATTTGTGGATCCCTGCCAAGTTACTCACACCATCTTGGAGGGGGTTTTATCACACACAGAAGTAATGCTGTTTCCTACTGCAGATGTTAATATAAAGCTCAGCTTTTAACAGTGTTTAGTTACTCCCCCATTTACGTATTAAGAGGTACAAGACTAAGCCAATGCTTAGTATGTAAAGCCTGCTCACAGATACTAGTCCTACTTCTGTCTGTTCAAAAAAGAATCCAACAGCCACAGCTTCACGCTCAYGAGCTTGGTGTTGAGGACAAAAACTGGCTTTGTGATGCTCTGAAGATAAAACTGCATAATACACCACTTCACAGGAGCATTCCTGCTTCTCCTGCTGCCTCTGCCGAACAGCTAGTAATTGTATTCCTGATACCTTGAGACAGACACCTAAGACAGCAGCAAACTACTTCAGAGAACTGGTCCCACCCAGTGGCGCTGCCGACAGTTCCCAGGAGCTCCTCTGGGGCTGTTCCACGCTCTTCGATACAATTCACTGGCTCCTCAGACACACACCAAGGGCTATCCACACACGTGGGCTCTGCCTATAACCAATCTTGCCAAAGCAAGCAAGCACAAGGACAGCAGTCTCCACCATTAGTAATTTATCCAACGTAAGTTAAAAAAAAAAAAAAAGTCGCTTCTTAAACTACTGTATTTCAGTTTCTCTCCTCAGAAGTCTTCCATTAGCACTCCCTATTTTCACATATGTATGTAAATTATATGTATATGTGTATGCATTTTTTTTAATATGCTGTTTCCCGGCCATCAGTGACTTGGAGAGAATGCCTTCAGCCAAGAGCAGCAACAAGAAGTGTAAATTCACTCAGGCTTTACTACTCAGCTTTAAAAATGTGCTAATTCAATGCAGTATCATTTCATCTCAGCTAAGGTTAGGAGAAGAGGACAGAACAGTCTGATGAGGTAAACCAGGAAGACTACAATTACTGACCTATTTATTTCTGGCAGCTTTTATTTGTATGTAAATTAGCTCTCTTTTATTGTTCTATTTGTTCTTTTTATTCTGTTGGTTGTTGCTTTAAATGGCAGTCATAACCTCTTTGGCACTTGTAATGTGCCAAGCTGTCTTTACAGACATTCACATTCAGAACCAGCTAGCATCATTTTTCTTAATGACTGTTTAATAAGTCATGTGGCACATTAATTATATATGTTCATCCTTCTGCTATATATAGTTACCATATGTTAGTTTCTCAGAGAAAAAGCTGCAGAGCCAACGACAGGAAAACAGTGTATAACAGCAAATAAAGACGGACTTTACACCTGTACTCTGACCAACCTCAGACATCTCTCAGGCCTTATGGGGCTGAGAACTTTCATTAATTTGGGAAAGAACATAAAACAGCCTCAGTGTCAGGGTACCACAACTGGAAAAGATTATAGACAACACTAGAGGTTGTGCTTTCTGAGAGTTAATCAGTTTGCATGCTGAAGTGCGTGCAGGGTGCTGATGAGAGAGGGCTCAGTATCTGGCATGCACAACCATTCTTACCAATCCCAAATTCAGCCACTGATTAACTTATTTTTCACAGGCAAGTATCTCCTGAAGGCCAGGTGAGTGAGGTGGAAACAGCCAGTTCAGCCAGAGAAAAGCACAGACCTTGTATAGAGCAACATGACATGAACTAAGCCTCCATTCAGCAGCAGTACCAAAATCTCAGTTGTATTGTGAGATGCAGCATAAGGGACAAAATGGGAAGCTTGGATCAAACCATCCTCCTCCGCTTCTCAGAGGCATAATGCACTCTGAGCAGTTATTTTCTAGGCTTTTATGAGTACTATAGTTTTCTGTATTTAGAAACTGTTCAGCAATACAGCAACCACTTGATCTCCAAATGCTATGGAAATGCTTATAATTAAAGAGGAGATACAATATAGCCTTAATAAAATAGCCCCAAATATTTCTACAGATAATATTGAATAACCAGTGACAAATCACAAAATTGGAAACTACTGTTACTTCCCACAGTCTAAAAATGGCTAAGCAGTTCTCCAACTCAAAGCCAGAATCAAACATTAGCATCAAAATGCTGAAATTCTGTGCAACATACTGTACTGGTACCTTCCAGTAAGAGATGAATCCTCACCTAGTAGAGATTAGCATACATCCAATGCCTTTGAGGAACAGTATCAATTTCAGCCTATGAGGATTCATCTCCTGAACCCTCAAAACACCTCATGAGCAAGACTCGCACTGAATTCCATAAATAATCCATTTATACATGAGTGTTAAGTAGCATTCAAGACTAATACATCCACTGTAAAAATAAACAAAAAGAAGATCCTACTCATCAAGCTGACTGCTGAAAACACCCCACTATACAGATGAAAAGGTACAGCACAAGCACTACCAAGACAAGATTGAAAAGTTTTCCCATGGACAGTGACTTTCCAAAACAGGTCTTGTGGTTGCTATTTATGGTGAACATACCTAGCCAGACTGGGCAGCCATTTGGAGAGAGCTTGTTCTATTAAGAGATGAAAAAAAAACCCATCATCATGCTGGACAAATGGATCACCTGGATTTTTACTATTCTTTTATATAATATGGTGTTCACATGTTTTGCTGTAGAGTGCATTTTACCTGGGTAAACATCTTTCAAGAAGAAACCCAATCCCCCCGGAAGAGTACTGGTGATAATTTCAGACTTCTGGCAGGTACCGCTCTTCTAATTAGTCTCACTTTTCTATTCTGTGGAGTCTCAATTTAAACTGAATTGCTTTGACTCCAAAGTGGTTGACTATACATTAGGTATCTAACCCTTCTGCCTATAGCTGAATGCAATGTCAGCTACTTCCTTTTTTCCCTATCCTTGTATATTGTGCATATGCAAAAGGGGTCTCTTACTCTTCACTTTTATATGTTTAAAATTCAGAGAAGGAAGGAAACAGGGAGAGAAGAAGAAAGAAAGGAAGTGGAAAAAAAGAAGAAAAAGCCCAAGTCTCTAAAGTTTTATAGCAAAGAGACAGAAATGTTCAAGGTAACACCTCAGGCTTAAAACAGTTTACATTTAAACCTCTGTACTGTTCCAGAGCATGACTTTGTCTACCTGGGCTCACAAATAATAACTCCTTAAAGGATGGCAAATTGAAGTCATTCTACTTCTTTGAAGTGATGCTCTCAGGTATTAAGCCCTTGACTGCAGTTTCCTGAGCGAAATTAGGTTGCATGGGGCTTTAGCTATCTGAAAAGATCTCTAACATTGCCTGTTACATACAAGTTCATGGAAGTCAAGGTTTACTGGTACAGTTTCAGAAGCCGGTCTATTCACTTACATTTCCGATTGCCTGCAGAAGCTGATTTATGGAAAAGATTCTGATATCCTCTCATGAAAGATGAGTATTATCAGTTAACTAAATTAGCATGACATTCATCAGCTTTTCTTGTACGGCCATTTCAACAGGGCAGCTTGATGAATCACATGCTTCCCAGAAGAAAGAATTTATTAAAATCTGTCCCTTCAATTACTTGTTGAATTATGTCTTACTGATCCCATATCTTCCTTTTGTCTCAATACAATGTCTGGCACTGTCAGGAGCACTGTAGAAACAACAGACTACTACTGATCACAATATGAGTTAGAGGTACAGGGAAATCAGATTTTCAGCAGATCTGCTGACAAGTCACATCTCACACTTCCCACACACTACTCTCTGATACACGGTATCTCAGTGGAGATCTAAATATGACTAGTTCTGACAGAGTTTAGTAATCACTTACGATCGCGGGAGCTAATTTACTCTCTTGATAGCAGGACTGCTGGAAGAAGGCTATAGTAGTGTAATCAGTCAGCAATTCCCTCTGCATGCAGGCATAGTTGGCACTGCACAAAGAAGGAATGGAATGGGAYATGGACGGGGCAAAGGCTTGGGGTTGCTCCATGGCGCATCTCCCACGAAGCCTTGGCTGCAAGTAAAGCTTCAGGAGAGTACATGACAAAGCTGTGCACCTTTGCGCTCCAATTTTCTTTACTAATTGATTTTTCTAGATCACTGAAGTAGGAGCATGTTAGCCTTAATTAGATGTGTCTTGCCTCTTGTGCTAAAGGAACATTAGTTTGTGTTTAATAGTTATTTTTATTCAAACATTAAAAAACAAGAGAATCTAAGTCTGCTCAAAATTAGTCTACTCATCTGCCGAACTGTCCAGCTCAGGATATACTTTGCTTCTCATGTTAAGTTAAAAAAGCAATTATATGCATGAATAAGGTTTCTAAGGTTGCTAGCTTCTTCAGTACATTACTCTGGATTCACTTAGCCATAGCTTTTGTCYTGACAGAAGAGATGTTGTTATCACGGGAAGAACAAGGTTTGTCTACAGTCCAGAACTCACTTCTACCTTCTAAAGTATTTAAGAAATTTCAAAGGTTTCAAATGGGTTTCATGGGTGTTAAATGGTGCAAACTGTATTTGGCTCCCAAATTCCTGTAGATCTTTGTCTAGTTCTTTGATACAACAGGTAAGTTTGAGTAGTCTGCAGTATATGGCAAAAGAAAGATTGGTGTCATAGTCAGTATTTTACCTGACTTTTAAGTATTGTATTTTATAGCACAATGGATGTTTCTTTCAAGCTTTCTCATCCAGTAGAGAAAGCATATGGCTTCAAAGTCAGATAGCAAACATGAAAGTACTTTCTTCTACTATCACAAGTTTTCCTCCTTGGGGCTCATAACCAAAGGAGTAAAGCACAACTGTAGATACTGATGACTTCGTATTTGCACCAGTAGACAAGCAGTTATCCAGCTAGAATGGAGGTCCAGAAGAACAATACAAAGGGAAGAGGAAGAAGAGGCTGATCAGCCAGCTTACACTTGCCAACGGCTAGCCTATTTTCTGATGGAAAAGACAACGTGTGTGTTAAAACAGGCATGTGCTCTTATCACACAATTGTTCAGTATCTACAATTCACGCATTTTCCTTCCTGTGCTCCAATCATCAAACGGTGAACATCTGATGCTGAAACTAGCATCTGTCACAATGTGGCTGCTATCCCTAGCTGCTTCTCCACATAGCACTTTACAGGCATCGTGTTTAACAGCACCTGTATTACCTTTGCTTTTGAAAACTGAGCACAAATTCCTCTGACAGAATGTCTTCACAGTCCCCTGCAAGACCACAGTACTACCATTTTTAGGTTTATAAGGCACCTTTCCCACCTCTCCAGGTGCTCTACTGTTACAGTAATAACCACCACAACAATAATGTAAAGCAAAAACTTAACAATCATAAAATGAAACAATCAAACAAAACTAAAAGTAAGTAAAGGAATAGTCCCAAGTCAAAGCCAGAGGCCAAACAAATGCAAGACCGCAGGTAAACTGAAGGCAAACACATAAATGCAAACCTAACTTCATAATCATAAAGTTTGGGGGGGAGGGACCTGAGGGGACTATCCACAAAAGTGCTACAAACATTGCTTCAGAGTGTTCCTAAATTACTCATTAAACACACAGTTGGGCAGGCAACAGTTCCCACCTGACTCGACTCAGATGTCTACCTAAGATCTCTAGATTCTCATTAAAGACACGTCACGTTTTCCTGGTACTAGGGCAGAGAGAGTTGGCTACGAAGATTGACACCAACCCTAGTAATCTTAACTGGAGTCTGTAAGAATAAGCAGAAATTATGTATTATGAAAGCACGTCTAAATGGGAAGAAAGATTGGAAAAAAAAAAAAGGAAAGAAAGAAAGGGGCAGCAAAGAAGTTCTAGGAACCCAAATTATTTAAGAACTGAGTGTAAAGATCTGTGGAGTAAAGAAATACATTTCTTACAATATCATGATTRAGAACATGAATCCACATGACCATTGTTCAATCTAAAGTTACCAAAATTCTTCAATTTGAAAATAAGAATCTTGATGGGTATGTTAATCCTACATGTAAATTTATGACAACTTTTCTCTACTTATCTATTTCCAATAGAGTTACAGCTTTTATTTTTTTGACACATTATGTATGTTCTATTTAGAACATACAAAATGGTCTACATTCAGTTGCTTATAAGTATACCTTCTACAAACCAATATATTTATTGCCATTTGCTACACATTACCCTTGTCCAGAACATATATGTACTATCAGTTAACATGAGTATCTTTGATACAACACATTTGCAATCTTCATGTAAAATGCACCCAAATGTCTTTTTCTTTAACACCAATAATAGTTCATATAGCCTCAATAGCTACTTAATCCTGTTTAATGTCATCAGTGATTCGTACCTGACCTACTTAGGTTTCTTCAGTTGTTACTGCCAGTAAAATACCCATAGGCACAGTCCTTAAAAAGTCTCTTGCAGAGTTGACTGCACTATTTTTCTTCTCCTCATGTTTCTTTCCACTTCTTCCCTTGATAGTAATATTCACATGACTTTGAAGCCACATTTGTTCTAAGCTGAAGATTCACTTGTGGTTCTCCTTGGGCTCAGAGCACTTGCCCAGATGTTTCTGAAGTTTCAAATGGATGGTGATGCAAAAAAGTTACATGAAAATGACTGCCAGAAAAAAGAACAAATTGCACTGTACACTAGTCTTGCATCATAAAATCAAACAAAAAAAAGAAGGAAAAAGATATTAATGGAAGAGAAAGAGGATGCATTAATGCACAGCCCAGCTTTCTATGCCCTTTAATGAGACTATTTATAGCAGTTCTTGCTAAACTGCAACTGGAAAGATGGTGAGATGAATTCTGCACTACAACAAAAGACCTTGAGCTTTTCTGACCACAGGAGCAGTTCCTGGAGTACTAACTTCCCAAAAGGACAATGAAGCAAATGAAACAACGCATCTACTGTTTTTTTTTTTCCTCTCTTCTTTAATGGCATGAATCAATCGTGAAGAAAGCATTCTGCACTTTATCTGGTGATGCTTAAGTATGCCCTGTACACACATGCCTGAGGAAGCAGTATTCCTGCTTAGGTACAGCACTAATCAAACTTCCTCTTCAAATGGTAGTGCATTCCCTTCATCATTTAGCACCAGAAAAAGGAAGCATGAGCACACTCAAGCACAGAACTGCATAGAATTTAAAAAGAACCTCCATTTAACACACTGCAGCAGCTTGCTTTTGGCTGTGAAATAAGAAAGCCATTCTCACAGCAATAAGGGTGGGTTAACTGACATGCAGTCCCAGTACTGTCCTGATAAACAAAGCCTATATGCCACACTGGAAGAGAGAGGGAAGAAATACCAAATTAAAGAGGGAAATATCTAGGTTTCTAGTATAAATGAAAATGGACAGTGAAAGAAACCACAAGAGATCCTCTCCTACAAAGTCTAGAAAATTAATCTATAAAGAATTATAATGTAGTCTGCAGTAAAGACATTATAAATGTTATGATGACTAAAAAGCAGACACAAAGCATGCCTAGCTGAGCAGTTCCAGTGTTGTCTGTCTCCTGCAGCATTAACATCAAGATGCTACTGGACACAACCAATGCAACATTTTTCTTCTCATTTTTCTTTTTTTCGAGATTCATGCTATTTGTGACATGCCTTCCATGCCTTCTCTTACTGCAAATCCACAGTGTTTTAAGCTACCTTTGCCATCTAAAATTATCTGTGTACTTTCTGGGTACTGAGAGTTTTGGAAACAGCATTCTGATGGTATGTCTGTCTGTGTGCAGCCTGTCTGCATCTATGTGCAGTTGATGCTGTCCTTGGCATATCTCTGAAAGGACAGAAAGTTTCTGCGCTTATTCCAGCTCTTTCTTTCTGCCAGGTGTTGAAATGTTCTAACCAGAACTAAATTGAGCTAATTCGCAAGAAAATCATGTACTAGTAGAAGTGGTTTCTCAGGAAAGAAGCAAGCCTTTTCATAACTGCTTACTATAGTATCCTGGCAAGGTTCACACTTACATGTGAAAAAGTGTAAGTACAGTCCAAATACACCTATTTTCACATCTAGTTTACGCTGTCCTTACTATCGGGGCATTGTGTTTTATTACACAGGTAATTTAATCATAACAACACCTATACCTGTTACCATCTTCTGGGTCTCTAGCACTGATATTTGGATGCTTGTTTACTTTACCTACACAAATTCAGAACAAATTATACATACAACCTATCAGCTATGACTATTCTTCCTCATCTCTAGTTACGAGACACCATTCCTGATTCTGACACTGAGGAACTAGCTTAGAACCTAATGAATCCTTAGAACAGTACCACAGAAATACTGATAAAGACTTTGCAACAGTTGTCATAACAACTGCTTTTAACTCTACTTGCTAAGGCATACAATTTTTTTTTGTCCAAAGACTAACAATATCTGTATTAGTTATTGGTAAGCAAACATTTGTAAAGTGCAGAATTCTTTAGAAGCTGTGATTCTTGAGCATATATTTTAGAGTTGCAAGAATAAAAGGAAGGTGCTGTTTACTGTTCAGAATAACAATCCTAAGTAATATCTTAGGTCCCTGGTACACAGTTCTTCAACTCCCAGCCCACAAATACACACAGAAACGATTTTTCAAAAGAAAAAAATTCAGCTCTACTCAAATAGAGACAACATCCATCAGCTTGTTCGTAGAAGAACATTCCTTGTACTTTACAGGTAACCTGAGTTTATTTCTGTCTCTATATAAAGTTTCAGTGATAAGGAAATGCTGATCATCACTGAGATCCATGTATTTTCCTTCATCTCTCTATCCAATATACTTTAAAAATGGGGGGAAACAGGCTGAATTTTGCTTCTCATTCTCATTTTTGAAGACTGCACTTTTCTAAGAGATTCAGTTTTTCCCAGTCCAGTCTACCCAAAACAGGGAATGCTGTCGCAGTAGCTAGTCTGGCCTGAAACATCTGTAATACATGGTCAGGACAAAAAGAAAATCAAGAATCCCAAGTGCAGCGCTACACAGTAGTAACATTCAGTGGCAGATGGAACAGATTTGAGCAGCCTGATGAGAGTTATGTAGTGGAGTCAAACAGTAATGACTCAAGCAAGTTCAAAGCAGAATGATACATACGGATTTCTACACCAAACTGTACATACATCAGTCCAGCACAATGCAGGACACAGACTTGTTGCCAGCTTGTTGTCACATACAGATGAGAATAGTCTGAGGGCTCCTGTATGTCTATCTCTGCCATAGTGTATTGGCTGGCAGCGATATCCAAGAAAAACACTGACTGGAATGGAGAGAGGAGAATAGCTAGAACATACTAAGCTCTAGTGACTTCTTTAGATGCACAGGAGAAACAAATTTGTCCTCTATAGTGCTGCTTCTTGAAGAGGAAGCACAGAGCAACAGCCTCCTAGATCACAGCACAAAACAATTAAGGCTTTAATCTTTAGGGCTAAGAGGGATGTTTGGATCATTCAGCCTGCTCTCTTGCCTAGCAAAGGCCATGGTGCACGTAACACAGGATGTTGAAGAAAGTGTTAGATCTAAGCAGTGGATACAAAGTGCATTTGAAGGCAATCAAAAAACTTCTAATCCACAGATTTTTGTTAGATCTTGTAAAAACATAACATGTTCAATAGTACTCACTCAGAAACTCACTCAGAAAACTCAGTTTTCTCACTGAAGAAACAAGCTAGCACACCCTTCTGGAAGTTCATTATTTAAGTCCTAAGTGGAGTGCTTTGGAATTGTGGTTCTAAACGGTCTTGCTTGGCAAAAACTGTGTTATTTCCAATTATCTTACATATTCTTTTGAGTCCCACACTCCAACTGTCTACACGCAGCACCTCAGAAAACCAGTGTTTCCACATCCCTTAGAAACTGCAAGCACCTTAGCCAGTTACACACAATGGCTGGCTTTTATAGCTGTTACTTAAAAATCACAGTTCTACAAATAACCATTCTGACAACTTGGTAATTTCTGTTCTCTCTCACGCAGGCACTCAGACTATGCCACAGACAGTGCTGTCTTTTCTTACGTAACAGAAGAGAATACACTTTTAATTTTCTAATACATTCTGCAAACTAGTAATATAACACAGCCTATGCATTGAAATATGAGAAGTAAGTGGGAGAAACTATTCCAACGTATTATCCCACTGAATTGTTTAGTGGAAAATGTATATACACTTATAGTGTATATACATATAGAGGAATATTTGCAAGTGTATTGGCAGTAATACAGTATGTGTGAACGATCGTTTTCTGCAACCCCCTTTTCCCCAGTAGCTGATCATCTAATGGACACTGGCAGTCTAATACAAGGTTCCTTACTTTGTGTGTATTTAGTCTTTACGCTGGCCAATGTCTGTTGACTTGCCACATTGTTTATACTAACTGCCCTCTACATCAAGAGCACTTTATAAATGCTTTTCTGTGAACTGCATCAAGTAAACATACAAAAATATCTGCTTTCAAATACTCCTCTGTAGTGACGCAATTCAACCAGTTAAGCCAGTATCTACTTTCACAATTATTTGCTATTCAATCACAATAGCACATTGCTGGGTACTAAATAAACTTCGAACTGTATATAGCAAAACTCTGAATGACTATTTGTGTAAAGACAGACTGGGCAAAAACCCAGGATGGAAATGAGGATTCAGTCTCTAACGGTATTATGTAATTATAAAATCCTGACCAAGCACTACAGATATTCAGAGTAAGCACTCATCTTTTCATGAGTAATACTCTGTAACTGCTAACCATTTTGTTACAGCAGTAATTCCACAAAAATACTGAGCTTAATTTTTATTATTATAATTAAGCACTTACACTTACTGTAGAAAAAAAACATAGAAGGTACGTAGATACATTTTTCTATCTGTGAGTCAAAAGACTAGAAATAATTAGTCAGGGAGTGGAAAAAAAGTTTTTCATCCTTTTGCCAAAGTTCATACTCTACTCATAAGCAGCAGTATTATATGATATTAAATGCTTTAAAATATATTTGGACAAGTTTTACAAGCCAGACCTCACAATTTAAAATCAATGTACATCTGAGCATCAAACTCCATCGTTCTGAATTCCTTCTCAGTCCTTGGCATATACAGCTGCTCAAGCTTTTGAGTGAAGTTTTTTTTTCAGGAAAATCGAGATTTTAGTCACTGTTGTCTACCTGCAAATTTGCTTTGCAGGCTTTTTGCAAAACCAAACTTAGAACACTTGTACTTTTTGTTAACTGAAAACTGCTAGTGTACAAGGGACTTCTTTGGGGAAATTTCTGAAGAAAAACTTGAAGAAAGAAAGAAAATCATGAGCCAAAAGTTTCATGGGACCTACTATTCATACTACTGGCAGTACATTGCTATAGTTATCATGCCAAAACACCTGTTAATCAACATCATTGATATTCTCTGATTAATATTGCTACTTAATTCATACTGTGGAGCCAGCAGATAGAGTGCTGCACTAGAGTTGTGCGATCTTCTCTGATAATCCTTTCTCAAAGGATAATTTTGGCCAGCAAAACAAAAACCCATGTTTAGTGAAGTTCTGTCTTATTATGCAGCCACTAGCTTGGCCCTTTTCTATTGATCCCAAATGCTTTGGATTCTGAACGTCTGAACTTCTCTGAAGCATTTTGAAAAACTGTCTTCACTTTCAGTGTTTGTCAACCATAGTACTTAATGTCTATTATGGTAGCAGCCAGTCAACATTTGCATGTCTTCTATATCCTGCCTATGATGCGTGTTGAACTAGCATTTATTAAATCATTTTTTTCACCTTTCCATTAAGATGTTTGTCTTGGTTTTCTCACCTGAGCATCCTGAAACAATGTCACCAGAATGCTTGCCATCACAGTTTCCTTACTATTTAGTAGGTAGCCATCACATAAGAAGAAGATGAAGAACAGACCAATGCCGCATATAAGTCAGAAGTCTGGCTTATATGTTCAGTACTTGCCTTGCTCTCTGGCAAGTAAATTTAGAGTATAACATGGGATGTATTAATTAATAACACTGGTATTTGGAATAGGGAACACTCCTTATCACACAAAATGAAACATAGCCTTAAAGTTCTCTCATGACTTACGACAACTCTAATAAGCTTACTGATGATGTCCCTCTCATCTGAGGATTTCAGAACTCTCTGCAGATTAAATACCTCTGAGGTACATCATTAGTCTTCCTATTTGGCAGAGAAGTTAAGTGGCTACCCCAGGTCCCATGCTATTGCAAATCACTAGCAGGAATAACCAGGGGAGAACTGTCAGAGGTAGAAATGACTGTTAAGCTTCCAAATGCCATTTGTTATCTGAACACCTTCACCATTAGTACTCATCACTTGCTTATACCACTGCTCTGAAGTGCTGCACAGGTAATTTATTAGTCTTTATAACATCCCCATGATATAGGTAACTGATTTATCTCCACTGTATCACAACTAAAATGAGGCATGGAGAAGTTAAGCATTTTGGTCAGATCATTCACCAATTATGAACAAACACAGAGTAATAAATGAGTAGATCATGATTTTCAAGTATTTTCTCAGTGTACTTCACCATAAATACTCCATTTTATTTTGTTAATAATATTCCCTCTGGATATATAGATGTTGAGTTTCATCTAATGTAGTGATATGGAAGTTCACTGCAGGAACAAAAAAAAAAACCTGTCAAATAATGCAAGTGAGTTCTGCAATACATGTATGTTGTATTATACATGTGGATATATAAATGAAACTATACTTCCATAAACTAAGAGAGAAACTCATCTACGTATGTTTAATTTGAAAAAAAAAAGGTCAGTAAAACAGCATGGAATGACTCTGTACTTCTTTCCGGAGCGACTTTCTAGACAGGAATACTGTATTAAAATTTGAGAAGTTCCTCGAGAATTTAGAAATACAAAGATACACAGTGTTCTAAACTTGCAAGTGACTTCAAAAATAAACACAAGAAAAGAGCAATAGTTTTTCACTCCTGTCGCATCAGAAGGTAGCTGCAATTTTACACCAAAGTTTGTAAAATAATGGGGTGGGGGAAGAAAAATGCAAAATTATACAGTTGTCTTCTTTATTGTACAACCCTTCTGATCTTTTCCCCTTTTCTCTCTCTCTTAGAGCTAATAAAATAGATTAAAGCCAACATTATGATTATGTAAGAACTACAGGGATATATACTGGATATTTATTGTAGACAGCTAGAATGCCATCCAACTCATATGCTCATCTGGTGCATTCACGGCACCAGAGAAGCAGCGCTGCTTTGTCTCATGGCAGCTGTACGCAACTGACTGCGCAGGTCTGCCGGGAAAGGGGTGGCAGTGGTGTTTCACCAAGAAACGCAGTACCACAAGAGATCGTTGGTACCTTCCATGGACGACAACAGTGCATTATGCATTGGCCTTATCTCGGGGAGCGCAGTCTGAGGAGAAATGATTCTAATACATATTACTGTAACAGCACTTACAGAATGCCCACTGCTCTACAAATACATACGGATTCATTATCCTTGCTCCGAAGAATTTAAAATTTGAAAGACAAAAATGGAGAGAATGAATATAACATGCACAAAGAATAAAGTGCACTAGCTGGTACCGCCAGCTGCAGTTCTTTGCAAGAAGGCAATCACACACACACACACGAGTGAAAAACATCCCAGCACATAGGTATGTAACTAAGCATTATCACCTGGACAATGAAATAAAACCAGAAGAGTATACCCAATGAGGCTTATAACAAAGACACGATTGGTATATGAACTTAAGAGAGGCATTTCGTATCTTTAAAAGAAAGCACTGGTGACAGTAGTAGCCTGTCAAGATCTGTATTAAAAGAAAACAGTAGTGGCTCTATTGCATTCAAGCAGGCTTAATATAGAAAATGCTGACAGCACCAGTCTGACAGAATCTAGAAGAATTTTAACACATGAGCCTTTATGAGGCTGAGAAATCCAGGCTCAAAGACAAGGACACTACCTAGCATTAAGGAAGCATGAGCAATTCACACACCTGCATGGTCATTAGGAAATGCTATGGCTCAGAGCAAGCTTTTTGAAAAAAAAGGGTATTTTTATCTGCTGAAATACGATGACAGGACAGTGGATGAAGTGAAAACAAGTAATATTCCTCAAAGGTAATCAGAGCTGCATCAAGTTGCTCTGGTTAAATACTTGCTTTCAAGTTCCCAGACTTGCCCCTCTGACTACACCAATTCTATGCTTCTGGACCCAGTTCATTCACTTGCACTTGTATTGGGGTCAGAAGCCACCTCAAAAATAGAGCCTCTAATCTGAGAAAAGCAGGACAATAATGCACAAAATAACTTGACAAAATATAAAGAGAAGGGAGGAAAGTCGGAGGCAAGTGAGGAGAAAATAAAGAATAGGAAACGCATGTTGTTTGCTATATGGAACAAGTTAGGTAAAAGGACAGAGCTGAGGGACCATATACAAAGCACTGGAAGAAGAGAGCTGAGGATGTGACTTAGGGGAAAAGAAGATGATGGTGACAGAATATGTCTGTTCTAGGTAAAGGGACCATCATAAAAAAAATAGATGTTCATCAGGAAAGATCTGACTAACAAATACAGTGTGAAGTCAAGTTTATACTACTTCATCCAGTTTCTGGCAGCTGGAATAGATAATATAGAGCTCCCTTGTTTGGCAGTACACCACCACTGACACACAAAGCTATGATAAAATTGGAGTGGGTGAGAAGAGAATCATAAGCAAAAGCATAATCAGAGTGCCACAGTCCAGTTTTCCCCATTTTCCTAAAGGTACAGTTTCTTTATAAGTCACCATCAAAAACCAAGCATGTATCAGTCTATAATCGTAAGTGTTCTGTCTCACTGTGTTATGAAGACAGTTGTTTGTTAAAAGTCTAAATAACAAACTGTGCATTGTGTATCTGGCCCTGGCACAGTAAGGTACAACTAAGTAATAATGCGTCCTGTCACAGAAATGTAGCACATAGCACAATACAGTGCCCTGGGCATCATAGAATGTCTGCTAAGATAAAAGTGTAACAAGAACGACAGTATTTTTGTAAATCATACAAAATCTGTATGAGACCGAATAAGAACTAATACGATCAACATGGTGTTTTTTTGTGGTGGATTTTGTTTCTCCAGTTATTTCAAATAACACTGAATAGCGTGCAGACGCTGAACTCTAACACGAAATCTCCTTTCATGTAGTTTATTTTTCATAAGCTAAACTCTGAATCCTAGTGCTAATGATTCTAATAATTAGAAAGTACAAAGCTGAAATGGGATTCTGGTATTCTTTTTTCATGTTTTCTGCTGTTGCCTATCCCAGGAAGTCACAGAAGCAGAGTTTGCAAGTGCCACACATTCTCATTTGTTACGCTGTTCTGCAGAGCCACCGAACAGCTACAAGCGTGCAGCCAGCTGACTGCCTTCACATCTTCTTTTGGAAAAACTCTGCCAAGCCTCCACAATCAGAAATGGGTACTAGAAAGACATGGAGGGGAGTGGCAGGAGAAACAAATAGAAAATTCAGTGATTTCTCAGCTTAGTCTACTCTAGGCAAGTATGTCAATGAACAGAGTTTTGCAAAAATGTTTTATTTCTTACACCCTACCGTAACAACATAGCAAAAACTTCCTGTGCCTTACTGCTACCATAGTAACGCAGCTGCTGGCTTATGCCAAGAGCAGTAGAAAATTTCTTGCCAAAAATTTCTGACAAAGACTTCCTGTGACATCAAAGAAGGTACATGACTTATCTACCGTCAGCTCATAGGTCCTCAAAACAGAGATGAAAAGGCTTTTTATCACAGTGTTTGAAAATTAATTCATTAAAATTTGTACAGGGCTAGTAGATGACCATTCACTGCTACCCTGAACACCTCCAGGTTTTAAATTGGGGACCTTCAGAACAAAAAGTAAGAGTTTACTGACTGACCTAAGGGACATTTTCTATTGCTAACATCTTTAACTGATCCCAAATCCATGGGAATCTCTATGTATCAGTACAAACKGCAGCTCTGGTACTTATTCTGGCTGCTAACCGAAACAGAACACATGTAAGGCAGGAAAAGAAAAACTGACAGTGAATTTAGAGTGTCTGATTTTTTATTCACTGCTATGGGATGATGACAATCTCTCCTATGGAATTAACTCTGTCTTTTGCTATGTATACCTTTTCCCAAGTGGTAAAGTCCTCCAGTTATCACCATTAGCAGCCTCTTCAACAGAATTTTTATGTGTAGAAATACACATTCTCTCTATCTGCAAAATTTGAAGTCTTCAGAGAAGCACAGCTATCAGTACTTGTCAGTCTGACTCAGGCTATTCAAACCCAGGTTGGTCTATCTGGGATTTACAAGCTTTTTTCTTTTTTTTTTTTTTTTTTTTTTTTTTTTTTTGGCAGAGAAATGATCTGCTTATCCTGCTACACTTTGTTATGGACAAAAATAGGAATCTCATTCATAACTAGAGCTACTGATCTTTGAACTACATCTTTCCACAGTGAAATGGAGCATGTATACGGAAACTTAATAAGGTCCCCTGGCTCACAAGGTAGGCCAAAGCTTTTTTCTTCCCAGGAAAAACTCTGGTTTTCTCACTGCATTCCTAACTAGAACATGACACACATCTGTAAAACATTCCAATCTTCCAAATGAGAAAGTATTTATGACTTACAGGTGGGTCAGGAGAGAATTGTCTTATTTTACTCTAACACTGTCCATAAGCAACTTTGTCCAGTATGCAAACCTCCCACTAACCCCATCTCTATGCACTGCCAAATTGTCTCATCCATCTGTCCTATCTTGTCAATTAAACTATAAGCTCTGTGGTCAATCATAAATTTATAAACATCTAGAACAGTAGTGCTCTAATTTGACTTTTGGGCAACATATAAAGTAACACAATAAATAATCATAAATACTTCTAGAGATTCAGCAGGCTAAACAAGCAAGGAATGGAGAACATGCCTTTTCAAAGATCTGCCAGCTACAAGAGAGAAGTAACTCTAAAGAGCAAAGAAGATAAATCACAACTTTAGGAACTCCTTCCAGTTTCTTTGTCCAACAGCCCATGCTTCACCCTGGAAGTCTCCATTCTGGCTGCAAAGGCAGAAAGTCCTCAGCCCTAAGCCATCGGCCGTACCAGAAAATCAGCTCATTCAGCAAGGTAAGTATGTTCTGCCATGCCCCATTAACAGAACTGCCCCTCCAACAAGGAACCCTCCACTCTCAACTTCTGAACAGTGAGTAACTTGGCATTAGACACTTATTTTGCTGAATGTAAAATACAAAAAAGAAGGGGAACAGCACAGAATCTGGATATACGTAGCTGAACTGTAACTTTAGGAGGTTGGAAAGAAACTATTTATGGCATCTGTATTTAGGTAAATGCACATCTGAAAGAAAAGAGTAAGTGAGACAGACCCACAGTAGCCATATATAAAAGTCTTGACCTGCTAAACTATATGAAAATGTAAAGTTACAGAGACTCCATTAACAATCAAACCCTCTGACTGAAAGGGATCAAAGATGAACATGTCTGAACTACAGTATGGTACATGGACAATGCCTGTTGCTCCAGAACTGATAAAACTTGCCTCTACCTTACAGATAGCATTTTTTCCCCAAAACCTCACAATACACAAACAAACAAGTCCCTTAAGAATAAATCCTTTAGCTGTCAAAGAAGTGTGCTCTATCTTTATCTTGGCAACACTTTCCTATTTGTAGCCAGACTCTTTGAGGACATAAACTAACAACACCTAATTAAACATTCCATGCAAATAGCAGCAACTTGTACGTTGAGAAATCAAATACTTAAAAATAACCCTAGAAAATCACTAATATTAAAACATCCACTGGATATATCAACTACGTCACACTATACAGAGAAATACCCATTTCAAGGAAATTTTGGCACAGCTAGCTCTTAGCTACTTTACTTCATCCCAGTTAAAGAATGTTCACGTGAACAAGGATTTTACAGATGCCTCATTTAAAGCCTGAAATTCAAACATGGACTAGGAGCCAAACTTGAACATTCAGAGCTATTCAGGAAAGTCTAGTGCTGTAGATACCAGCTGTCAGATTTTGATTTGGCAAGAATCGAGCATCCCCAAATTCACCCAACTATCCCAATCTATTTTTTTTTCTTTGCTCAGATTTTTTCCGTGCATGAAAACTTTTATAACTGCACTGGTCTTCATAGTTATACAGAGGCTTCTGCAAGTGTCTAGAATACTGCATCAGTGGGGCTTCGGAAATGATATGAACAAGCTCGCTACAGGAACAAACATCTAAAAATTGCATTCTTGCCTTCTATGAACCAATAAAATCCCACTGAAATCTACAGAAATATTCTGATTCAGACAATAATCTATAACAAATGCCATATTCGTGAACTTTTCCTTTTATTTAACTTCACTGAAATGAATACTTAAAATACAAAGCATCTGGAAGCTACCCGCTATCCGTGCTATTTAAGCTTACACCTGCCAACGGTTCAAAAGCAAGACAGTTCCTCTGGGAACAGTTCCTCTACTTGTTTATTATATGGTGAAATCTGGCCCACTACAGCAAAGGAGTATCTCTGGAACTTCAGATGTCATCAAGCAAGAAAGAGAGCAAGATACAAACGAGCCTTGAAATCTGATCTAGAGCATGCTGCCAGTTGAGAGATGACCCCTGACTTCAATGGACTTTAAATGAGGCATCTCTGTACAAAGTAGTTTCAAAGTAAAGTAAAAATAAGGCACAGAGTGAGACTGTAATTGTATCATTCTGAAAATGAACTCTATAAGATTATTCACTTTAAGTACAAAAGGTTGGGGTCTAGGCACCGTATCTGTATTGACTCTCTGTTAGGCTTGTTTGTTACCAGCTAGGGACTAATCTTTAAAATTGCAGGATTGCTCTGGCATTCTTTTACCCTATGATTCATCTTATCTCCCCCCCTAGAGAAAGCCTTATTTCTTGCTATGAAACTTTTAAATACTGTAGACTGAAAATGCTGTAGAACTTAATGTGTATATTCAGAGTTCACAAGCATTCACTTAAATATCCTGTAGTTGAGAAAACTGAGGCAAAAGATGAAAGGTAAATATCAGATCTGGAGTTCCCTTAATAAACAACTAATAAAGGACTTCTATTTGAAGCAACTACAGAAAAACACTATTCAAAAGCTACTTTCTCCATTTATAGCTGTGAACCTGGAGTGAGAGCTCTAGCAGCTCACGGGGTTTTTTAATCTGCTTTTTAAGCACAAGTACTAGCGATTAAATTTTTTTCTTTTTAAGTGAAGTTTCATACAGGAAAGATTCAGGCATGATACAAACACATTCATCAGTGTTAACAATTCTATGAACACTCAGGTTTCTTTTCTCTTTGAGATGCACTAAAAACAGAACTATGTAGAGTAAAACTCTACAGCATGAAAGAGTGAACTTCTCAACTCCATCTCAGAAATAGCTTCCTGTGTCAGTATGTATTATTTGGTTAATTTTGCGAATGAGAAAAATGACAAAAAGTGGTATGATGAATACCTAATTAACTTGAATATCTAAATGAAAAGCTAAACTCATTACATAACATTAGTAACTTGATTCGGGGACGAAGTATTATAGATTACCATAGCTTCCTTGCATTCAGGAAATGTTGCAGAATGCCACTGTTGGTAACATGGCACACACTGATGCAAACATATTACTCATTRCTACCAAGTCTTCAACATCAGAATTAGTCTGAGCAGGTTCATGTAACACTCAAATTGAGGCCAGTGTCTGAGCACCTTACATACTTGAAGTCCTTCGAAAACCTTGACCTAAAGAACATTAACTGTGTGGCTTCAAGTGGGATCCAAATGATGTTAGCAGTTTTTTTTTTTTTTTTTTTTTTCAACAGGTTCGTTAGTTCATATTCTACCCAGACATGAGGAATGTCATAGCGAATATTTTAAACTAAACTGCAGCAATTTATTATTTACAGGTCTTAGGATTAATCCTCAGAAAGGAATTCTTTACTTTAGATTTACACTACAATGGCAGATGATAAAATAAGTAACATACTGTACCCTTTTGGAGTTCTTTGTCAAATGTGCTGACCTGACAGAGAATCTGCAAAGGGAACTGTCAAAAGTCCCCAAACTTCAGCAGTGTTCTCTGAATATCTCAAGCTTCCAGACTTAAGAGTTACTTTTAGAAGAAGAGAGGGGGAAAGTAAGATCTGTATATACCCATCACATAACATTTTGTCCTTGTATAGCTCCAAAATTGAAAACCAGATGATGACAGTTAAGGCCCATGCCCCCAAAGCCAGGGAAACAGAAGAGAGATATAAGTGTAATTAAAAAAAAAAAAAAAAAAAAAAAAAAAACACACACAGAAGTGAAAAATCCTGTCACAGGTGAACTGAAAAATCCTATTAGAAGCTCACCTTTAGCACAACTGATGTTAATTTCGCGTTTGTTTTACTTGAGACAGCAGCATACCCCACTCCTGGGATAGCCTGGAAGATGTCACTGTGGAAACTCCAGTAACTTTTTAAGTCCTACCACTGCCAACTGAGAGGTACTCAGTAAGTATTTAGCAGTTTCTGAAAACAAGCTTCTAACTTCTATTTCTCAGTTAAAGGGTAAATGGGTCTGATTTCAGGCTCCCATTTCCTGTTTGCTTTTTTTCCTTTTTCTTTTCTTTTCTTTTTGAGTAGAATTTAATCTCGTTTTGTCTTGATGATTTTATTTCAAGCAAGGTTAGTAAAGGAAAAGGTAACATTTTACTGACTAAATGATACTGTAGGTGACAGTGGATGAGCCCTTAGACATTCAAAATCCTCTGCAGGTTTGTTCTGAGACATGTTTCAAAAGAGAGACTTTAAGAAAGAAAAAAACATGGTAATAAAAGTGAAGGGACAGGAGGAGAAATGGGAAAAAAAAAAAAACACTATAGCCCTTGTAGATGTAAAGAAAAACATTAAAGGCTGATTCATCCTATTATTGAAGAAGCTTGGTCCTTTGAACAGACAGAAGAATTGCAGTCTTCCATCCAGTGGAGAAAATGAATCAGAGCAGTACTTACATCAGAAACAGACTTCTGCATTTCAAGCAACTGATTAAAACCTAGCATCTCAAAGCTACTGTTGATTCATGGACTACAGATCCGGCACACTRTTTAGAATTACACAGAAACAGAAAAACATGTTTAAAAAGAAAAAGGAAAAACTGAGAATCTGAGGTCTCCTGTGTTCAATCTGTATGCAAGATACCCTCTCTAATCCAGCTGTACTTGCTGGGAAGCCTCTGCATTCTACAGCAGGACTCTGATGGAGGAGCGGAGAAAGGGATCACAGTAGGAAAGCTGGCTTGTTGTAGCTTTCGGTGACTGAGAGTCAGCTCTTGTATTGTCCTTTTCCGTTTAAAAAAAATCATAAAATTCAGCATATACACTTGCAGAGGATAGTTCCTGCCGTGTGTCCAACATTAGGCACTTCCCTTCCTCTGTGAGGAAACAGAAGAAAATCAAAAGACTTAATGTTCTTCCCTTGCCATTTAACAGAGCTCAAAGCAGAACTTTTCTGCACAGGCTCTGCAGGTTTCCTTCCACTTCACCTAGGAATTCTAACATCAGTATTACTATTGTCTGCAAAATCCCCACATCTTTTCTCTTCATCTGTATCCATAGTCCTCCCTTGATTCACCAATGAATCAGATACTAAAAGTTGCCTTTTATCCTCTGTAAARTATCGCTCACCTGCAAAGCTGTTCGAAGCCTCGCAATACAGAGAGACCGATTCATGTACAGATGTTCTGTAGGCCTGAGTAGAGTAGCAATCCTTTTCCACAACAGCCTGATTTTCAACTTGCTGTTTCAACATATCTAAAACCCTGCAGTAGGACTAAAGACAATCAAAATGAATGAATTAAACATGTGTCCAGGAAGGTCTCACACCTCTCTTCTGCTATACCGTATCACTTTCTTAGTTCCTCAAATACTATAAATAAGGCACAAAATAATCAGCCACTTCCATCCATGCCTGGATTATTCTAGAGATTATTCCAGATAGAGTCACAAAAACTAGGTTATCAATTGTTTTCTCTTTTGTTTTCAGATAAAGTCAGAGACAGCATCATAACCTAATTCAACAGAATTCATCAGTAACAACTCTCTTTGACAAAGAATAGCTTTTTTGCAGGTTTTCCCATATAAAAGACAGCTGTAGAAGATATATATCAAATAGGACAGCCTTGGAACTTGCTCAGATTTTGCTAGGGGAATCTTAATGAATGCAGTACATTTTCAGCAGCGTACAAGTACTGCTGTTCCATAAGCAGAATGCATCTCCTCCTTGTATCTTTGCGAGCTCAGGCCTTCCTTTCAGGGAATCTCTAGAAAAATGAGGTAGTTTAGATAGTACTCATTCCCAATCAAGCTATAAACTCTGAATGTAGGAGTCTGCACAAGACTTAATATGAAGTACACGCTCTGGTATGTCTCATTTGAAGTTACCTTGTATACTTAAGTATGCATTAGTTGGACACTAAGCATTACCTAGCCTTTAGAATTACAGAATTTTGAATTATCTTTTATGCAGATAAAATCAAGATTAGGACTTCATGGATGAACTTCCTRTACATACAGTTTTAGAAGAAGCAAATACAGATTTGATTTTTTTTTTAGAACCTTTCAGAAGAGATCCATATGCCAATGAATGTTGAAATTATAGTTTTTCATTCTGTGTATCTGTTGACATGACAGACAATTGTATGCATGTAGTAATTTAAAACAGACACCTTTTCCTATACCTCAAAAAATACCTGCTTGTGGTACGTGTACGTGTGTTTCCAGAGTGTTTATTATTAAGCTATTACAAAAATAATAAAAAAAAACTCTTCCATTTTGCACTGATCAACTGAAAAATTGAGACTGCCAAAAATCATGAAATTTCCTAATCAATCTGCAAAGCAGCTGTAGGTTGGCATCCTCATTAAATAATTGCCAAAACCTACCCACTGTAGCAGAACGACACCTGAAAAGATTTAAAACAAGATACGAAAAGCTATTTGTTTCTATATATTCTTTGGYTGCTGCTATATATTCAGTTGATGTTTTCCAAATTCCTTCTTAATTTTTTTAAAATAATAAATACAAAAGATACTAAGTAAGTCAATATTCTCTTGAAAATATGATTTGAGAACTGACTAAAATTAGATCTTTCTTATCACAGGAAATTAAGTCTAACGCATTAAGGAAAATTTAAATCAAGGGAAAAAAAAAAGGAAAGGAAAGAAAGGCTTCCAGGGCTTCTCTCTACCTTCTACATGCTTTAGCAGCCGCTACTTGCATTCAAAAGCTATATCCAGATAGCTTGGGGAAGAAATGAACAGAAATGTAGTGAAGTCAGAAAAACATTTCCTCAGCCAGGAGATTTCAAAAGTAAGAGATCAATATATGCATGTATATATATGTGTATATATATATTTATACACGCACATACATTATATGTGTATGTACATACATGTTTTCAATGTATGTTTCAAAATGAGCTGGAAAAATGCCGTGAGTACATTTCCATCTTAAAATTTCACTTATATAATGTAACAAAATGTTAAGGGCTTTTTAACCAAAGTTTCTGCCACTGACATCTCAACACCTGTTTTAATTTTAAAATTACATACCTTGTTTCTATTCATTCTTCAGGTTGACCTTCTCTAAATGACCAAGTTAATACTGTGATTAATGAGCCAATTATTTTCATCTGAGAGATGGAACAAAAAAATAGCCTTTTCCCCTTCAATTTATCGTAAATAGTATTCCTTCTCCCATCCCCCCTTTTAAGGGCTGCTTATACTGGAAACTTTATGATGGATCTCCCATGCTATTCACTCCCCCAAATTAACAAGACCTGAACAAGGCAACTAGCAATACAGAATTTTATTTGCCTTCGGCATTAAAGCAAGATGTAAACACAGCTTTATTATTCTCAGTGACAAATACTTATAAGGTTGATGGTAGACAAAAAAGCAGAAAGCATGCACTTTAAGACAGTCACCCTTCATCCTGCACTGTAAGCTATGGAAGTAGCAGCTTTCTTCCCTTGTGTTCATGTTGTTTAACATTTCCACAGTTTATTTCAAGAAGTCTCCTTAAGGAATTTAAGGAAGGTAGAGTTACCACAAAATAATCCTTACAAAATAATGTGTAAAAATTAATTCCAAGTCACGTGCCTGGAGATTTAATGTTTTAAGAAAGAAGGAAAATGAGAAAGAAAAAAATATTTAAACCGTGGGAAAAGCTTTCTCTATCCTAGAGTCAAGCAAACAAATATTCTGGAATGGCATCAAGGGAAAAGCACTGGATCAGACTCTTGGGAGAAGAATTAATACCAACAATGCAAACTGTACAAGGGCCATGACTTCTAAACTACAGGTCTTGAGAATCTCATGAACCCCTGAACATCTGTAGACACCAACTCTTCTTTCCTCATTCAGCTATGAAGCCTCTGGTATCCAACATAATCTGTTGAAAGAGTATTCCTTACAGCAGCAAGAGCAAGCAATTGGTATTTGCCAGTACTGGCTTCAAAAGAAGTTGACTTTTTATCTGTACTGACAGTCTACAGAAAACACTGACTCTACCTGTGATGAAAAACAGCGCAGGATATGCAGAGTGAACACACTGCTCTTCTTTAGTATTTCAGTTTCTTTGGGCTCGGATTTCCATTTTCTTTTTGATAACTCATGAAAGAGTGGAGAGAGACACCTCCTCTCTTTTGAGGTTACTGAGAGGAAGTTGAGGAGATATAGTGCACAGATTCCCGTTTACCTGAAAAATTGCTCATTATACTTAGTGTAGGGCTTTAAGTACCAGGTCCTCATTAATATTTTAACAATATTAATGGTTATACTGTTTTAATACAATATTAAAACATTAACCATTAATAATATTAATACCTTATATTAATGTTTAGTAATATGATTAATATTACCAATATTAAAAATTAAACAAGCCCTTGTACTGCAGTGTTTAGTATGAGGATACAGTTCTGTGCTCCTTCCATTAGAAGATCTCACATTGCTCTACAAACTACAATGACAATCACACACACATGCACACAAAAGAGAGACTGGGTAAGTAACCTGCCCAATGTCATTCATCAAACCTGTTACAGACAAAAGAAAAGAAAGAAGAAATACCCTCTCAGTTGGACCTCCAGACAACCACTGAACGGTCCCTTCCCCTGAATTTCGATTATGTTTTAGGTTTATGTTTTGATTTGTATTATTACAAATGATGCATCATGTTGAAGTTAGCATTGTTCTTTGCAACACAGCAAAGAGATCACCGTTTCAAACAATTCCAAGTGGTTCAGCATCATGGATACAAAGTATTCAAGGTGCAAACTTTGGAGTTTAGACATTTATAAATACCTTAGAATACAAAGGAAAAGCTATTGCTTTCCCCGTCTATTTCAGAATACAACAAAGAGTTTGWCTATGTCCAGTGCTGCAGATTACCCAGATTGTACATCAAAGTATTTATTGCCCTTCTGTGTGTCCCTAATCAATGTTATCCCCTTCCAACTGGAGGAACACAGATCCATGGAGTCAATCTCCTCCATCTCTGAATGAATAAATACATGAATGAATAGGAAAGGACAGAAATCTTTCTTTTCCTAGCTACTAAAAATGGATCCTAGAAAATACTGAGCATTACAAGACATTTTATTGATAATTACATTTTGCATTGTGCATCAGCCTATGAAGTATGAAGAAAGTAAAGTTACTGAAATAATGTCTTTTAGAAACAACTTGCATCTTACAGGAAAGTTTTTAGCACTGATGCACAAAACTCGTCTGTCCTCTTTGAGATGCCTAACACTTAGAGGGAGTCTATTATTCTGAAACTCCAACCTTTCATCAGTGTGATCCTTAAACAAGGCTTCATAATGCATACTTGATAAATTCTGCTAACAGTTTTATTTGGCAATTACTGATCAAAACACTCAACACATGATGAACCCATTTGTCTTTTTAATGTTTTAATGTTTACACATGTCAGTGTATTAACAGTCATACTTAAAATGAAAATTCAAGGTGTAAAAGTATTTATACAGACAGACAGTAGGAGTCTTGGAGGTACACACACATGTGGGATCACAGCCGAGACATTGTCTTCTCTAGTGCTTTGTCTGAACAAGAAGACAAGGCATGACCCTCTTCATTACTTAAGTTTGCAGTTTTATGATACTATCAGGATTTCAAGCGTGTCCATTTTCCTTTTACTGATGATGGTCCCATACCAATCTTCAATCAAGGTTCAGTTCTTACAGTCCTACTAGGGCTTCAGCAGTGTGGCAGAGAAGAGATACTGATATTATTTCTCAACCACTTTATTTTACTCTGAAGCATCATAAGTCATCTAGCTCCAATTTCCACTATATGGCCATCAAATAATGGAGCAATCAGTGTCCCACTGATTGCAGAAATCAGAAAAATCAGTGACACTGTTCTGTTATAGAAGGAGGTGGCTCATTTCCACACCAAGCCTGCATTTGTGATTCTCCTTCCTTGTTCACACAAATACTTGCCATTAATGCAGGTTTTTGCACTACAATGTTACAACTACTAAGGGTATGAGGGATATAAGGATACCCATTTTACCTTGTTTAATAAATACCTGGGAAACATTGAGTTAAGCTCCTTGTCACAGATGCAAGAATTCAGATTAGTGTCAATCAAGTGATAGTGACAAGAGTCTCTTATCTCTGGATGAATGTCCTATTTATCACAGCAGATGATAATGCTACCTCTAAGCTACCCTGTAAATTCTTTTTCAAGGTTTCATTCAGATGCTGTTAGCCCAGAAATATGCAGTGTCTAATGAAAGCTTTCCAAGACCTGAGATGAAATATCTAGGCTTATTTAAGTAAATTTTTTTACCATAACCTACAACCATCTCAGTGTAGAAAACAATTACTTTGAAAGAGACAAGTGCATCTGCTCCAGCAATAGAGTAGAACACTTAGTCTTCATCTTAAAATACAAACCAAAGTTTATGACAGTTTTTGGGGAAAAAAAAAAAAAAAAAAACTTTTGTGTTTATTAAAAAGCAAAAACAGATCAAAACAAACAAGCAAACACATAACTCAGACACGATCAGCCTTRGACGTCTGCAGCTGTTCAGCTAGAAAAACTGAAGTTCATTACTAATATGCTACATTAGAATAACTCAATAGACCACCCACTTCTGTATTTCATCATCATCTTTTAGAAGTTCCAGAAAAAGCATCCTTTCTTTATGCAGCACCCACGTAACTATTGCATAATGCTGCATGGGAATTGCATAACATGCAATATTATTGCTGCATGGGAATATGGTCCTCAGGAATTTACTCCTCAGGCAGATCTGATGTACTAATGCTCAATGGTTAACATTCTCTGCAAATATTATCTTAAGAAAAGAACATGCAATGGGATTATCACATTTCTACCAAAACTTCTTCTAAGCCTTACTAGTTTGCCTCACTGAAGCCTCAAGCCAATGGTTAATTCAAATAGTCTGAAATTACTAAAAATAACACTGGTATAGACAAGATTCTCTCCTTTACTGTCTGTTTTCTTGCCTTTGAGTTGCTCATTAGAAAGAAGAGGTCTAGCTGCAAGGACTCCATCCATCACATTACCTAAACTTCCTATGAAGGCAAGTCACAACTCTGCTTTCTGAGATCAGAAGAAAGAAAGAATTTAACACACGAGCTTAAGCAGCTGAGAATGTAGAAGAATTCATATAAAACTGAGCATCTAATCCAGAAAAAAGAAARACACTTCCTGATAGAATAGTTGGACACTTTACCAAAACAGCTACACTAATTTTAGAAAGCTGAAAACACGTATCTTCCTTAGATCCAACATGCAGATCAAGGCCTAAACTTTGATATACAATGTACAACGTTACAAAAAAATAAACATTGGCAATAGCGAAATTTATATGTTTTCTGGAGGATGTATTCTTCACGAATAGAAGTCAGACCGCAGAATGTACATACTACATTCTGAATATACCTGTGATGGTGTATCAAGTTCGTACCTAGCTCTGCTCTTCTGTGGCTTAAATTCATTTTAGCCTTGCTGTATATGAGATTACTCCCTTANCACCTCATACAACACATATGCCCATGCAAATCCTCGAATACAAACAAATCTACTCCCTTGCGTATGAATCTCTAGAATCAAACTCTAAGGCTGCTTTTAAAGTCAGAAGACTGAACAACACGTATAAAACGTCATCTTTTGCATATACAAACGTAGTCACTATCACCATGGATATGAGAGAAGAATCTTAACAAATCCAAGCTGTAGTTCCTAATAGTTCATCATGTTTTACAAAAACAATTTCTCATATCCTACTAGATCATGAAGTCATAGGATTTCTCACTTCTGCCTGTCCATACTAAGGTGTAAAATTAATTTTTAGTGTATTCCTTGAATTTGATCCTTTGCTTCAGAAATATGTTTTTGGGTGCTAAAAAACAGCTCTTTCCCATATATGTAATTCATATTTCTCTTCTAGTACTTTCCTCCACAGCTGTTTCTATCACTTTCACTTCTAACCTATCGAGGCAACCCCACAGTTCTAAAATATCATTACAGGATATTCAAGCAGTATTCCACCAAATCAGAGCTAGAAGTTACATTTGTATAGGGAGTAAAACTAAAACCAGCTCCACAACAGCTTCATCATGGCTTTTTTTTTTTTTCTTTTTGCCTTTTTTAAACTGAAAGTATACTGCCACGTATACCAAAGCAGAACGTCAAAGTTCTAAAACCAGCATAGGCACCAAGTGGTTTTCCCAAACTATAATTGAGAAGCAGCTTAGCAGAAGATCGGGTTCCCAAACTATAATTGAGAAGTAGCTTAGCAGGAGATCGGGTTCTACTTGAACATGGCACCCCACACAAATTATCTTCCCCATCACTGATGTGATTCTGCATCACAAATCTGGGAATTCCGGGAGGGACCTGCAGCACTTCTGCCACTCGGCATGCTATCTCTATTGAGGGCCATTGATACCTGTTGATCTTGACAAGCATTGATAACTTTGCATCTCGGACTGATTATGCTCTCTGTAGGCATCAGTGACTATGAATATTGACCCTTCTCAGTTTCAACAGGTCTTGGTGAGTATTGATTGACAGACATACTGCTAGGGAACAACATCTATCAGCATCAGTCCCTAGTGAAAGGCATTGATACCTGTGAATCTTGACAGCCACTATTTCCTATTTTCATACCTATCGATACGGATCTATTTCCATAGCTTTCAACAGTTACAGGTAACTATCAATCCAAACTGATAGCTCTATTGGTAACTCTTCATTTTAATAGGCATCTACAGCCTGTATCTTGACAACTCTTTTCTTTACTTAAATAAAATTTTAATAAAGAAACAATCCACAGACAGAGGACTTTCCCCTGCTAGTATGCCTGTTGAAATACTGATTAGAGAAGAATATGCAGTTCATGTTGAGCTGCATATCATTTTCAAATGTTGGCTTCGTTCATTTGAATTTCCATTATATTTTAAGTACACAGTATTTCCAGCGAAGCTTCTAAGTATAGCTACCAAATGTTCTTACAGAATATTCCAAGTACAATATAGCAGCAGTTTACTTCCATTTATTTAACTGCAGTAAGTCATTACAGAACTTTTTGGTTGCTGTTAAATACGCAGAATAGTAACCTCTTCAGCAATGCCCTGCAGGCAGGCAGAGAAAAGATACCGAAGAGCTTGGGAAATATAAGCCTACCTTCAGCATAATAAACCAAGAAGAGAAAAACACAATAGACTTACTTTAAGACATATCTAAACTAACTACTCTCATTTTAGAGGCTGAGAAAACCATCACACAAATGATACAACTGAYAGAATAGTAAACAGAGCACAACTCCACAAGCAGCATTACCTATGCATGTCTCCCACTGTCTTACATCCAAAGACTGAGTATGTCTGGTAGATGCAGTAAATTAACTCTTAGCTCCCGTCACACTTGCCATMAAATGACTAGACACATACCAACGCATGTGTCCAAACTTATCCCTCCCAAGAATTATGGTCTAACTCCAACTTCTGCTATTCCTTATCACATCAGACCAATTCTGTGGTTGAAATTAATTCACAGTAGTAAACTGCAAACTCTTCCCAGAATGCTTACAATTCATTTTTCTTAGCTTTGGTGAGTGTCATAATTCATGTTTAATAATGCTTTACTGCTAGATTTCCTGAACTTGAGATTAAGAAAGAGGAGACAGATTGCATCTCCATTTTTCAAAATTAACCTAGCTACAAACTGCCTTTCTATTAGTTATCAATAATAAACATTAAGCTACATGTCACTGCTGAGGTAAAACAGAGATAGGCCAGAAAACTGCTGATGTCTGAAGGAATAGTAAAGATTGTAACTTGCCTTTTGAGCTATGCTCTTTGTCACGTATTGTTATACTTTTAATTTCCTCTCATTCTAACCTCACTAATATCCTGCTACTGAGATTGCTGGTGCTGTTTTCAGTAAACTGAGTATGGCTATATGATACATTTTTGACATTTTAAAACCTTTTTCTATTTTAGCCTACAGACTGAGCATCTGTTTTCTCAGAGCTAGTTCTATGTCAGCTTTTACTGTGTTTGACTACACAAACTGAACTGGACTTAAAAAAAAAAAACTATCTAGATTTTAACAAACCAGAAAAAAAMCCCAACACCTACTAAAGCAAGAATAAAATTCCAAGTCAATTATTAAAAATGTAGGAAGCGCTTTGGTCATGAAATCTTAATTCAGACCCTTTGTGTGTAAAGACATTATGAAAGATTTTCTCCCTATCAGAATCCTGCCTTGTAAAAAAGTTTGTCTGCTGGAGGTTCATCTCACACAGCTTGTTTCCTCGCCACAACTACAGGGTTAACTAGTTATTTGGACTGCATGAGGAGTTTAAACTACGTCAAAACTTATCTCTTTCAAGTTAAACAGTAATCAAAAATTTCTGAGGTTTGTGTAGGCCTCACCTTTGGTAGGAAACTAGGAGTTAAGAGTTCTTACTTGTAAGATCTGTTTCTTCCTCCTTCTTCTAACTCTCCATAGGGCTGGTGCTTTCAGTCTAGTAACAAACCAATAGCACCTGATGCCTTCACATCTGTCACTGCCATTTGAAAGATCAAGGCCCAACTGACTTTGACTGAAGCGCAGGAAACTGTGAAGGTAAGAGACGAATTGAGGAGGATTTTTACTCTACTAGCAAATACCAACATACTCTAAACAAAATTCAGAAAGTAACCAAGAAAGTAAGATCATTTATGCTTAGATTCCAAAAGATGCCTGGTTTTAGAGGTGTTCATAGCATATTCACCATTAAGATTTTCCTGTTATCTTCTCTACAATTGGGAAAGAATAATCAAACTGTGGAAAGAATAATCATTCACTGATTATATCTGTTTTCCTTTCTTTCTGTAGATTCTACAGATCACTGCTTCCTAGTCAGGGCATTATGACTGAGTAATAAGTAGTTTCAACAGGTCAATCTACAGCTGCTCCAAGGCATTCAATGATATTTCCTCTACATTCCCACAAACAAACATTGTTGAAAAAAATGTTTTCCAGAACCCCTGATTTAAACAAAAACATTGTGTACAAAGTAAAGCAAAGCCAGTAAGTTATAAAGAGTCTATGTCCTGCTTCACACAGAGTTCTGAAAACCCTGATTTTGTTTCAAGGCAGCTTCAAATATTCATTAAAACAGACCTGTCATATTCCAGCGTTTGAACACTACTTAACATTTTAGATCTATTTTGTAGACCTACATCATTGTAAAACAGGCTTCAGGGAAAAAAAAAAGTTTAACACTATCTTTAGCACCTCTTTTGTTTTTGCTCTGACTACTCAATTTTGAATATCTGCAGCTGCTGAAAGCGGGAGGGTGATTTGTTCCCCTGAATATACTGTCATATTGAGAACAATGATAGACTAGTTGAACTGTCTGTACCCAACACAATGAAAATGCATGTGGCAGCAACAGTATCCAAGGACTAAGTTATATCTAGATGTCACTGGGAACTAGAGAGATACCATACAGGAGTTCTGGACAACATTTACTTTTAGCAAAATTCAGCCTGCATCTTTTTCCAAGTGACTGAAAGACTGTACTATAAAACATTACTTAGAAATTAGTGTAAGAAAAGAGGCAGGGAAAAGGGCCAGGGGGCAGGGAAACAAAGAAGCTTTTCCCTACTCCCCCTTTCCTTTTTATGTTTTCACATCAGACAAAACCAATCTCCTAGCTGCTTGGAGCAAAAACTGATGGTGTTGCTTCTTCAGAGTTTTCTGATGCTCTCTCAATGGGAAACTTAAAGTAAGGTCAGGTCCTGGTATCTGCTGTGTCAATCAAACTAAAAAGATTTTTCTCTTAACCTGTTCCTTTTTGTGCTTAACTATTCATCGCACATTCCCACAAGGGGTTAAAYAGTGTGCAGGATTACACTCCTCAAATCCCAGTCCTCCAAGAAAGGTGACACTGCAATGCTGAAGAAACTGAGTGTATGTTGTCATTTAATCAGGGTCACCTCTATCACTGAGTATAGTAGGAGAGCGGTATTTTCAAGACACATKCATCTATCTTGTGCACAATTAGCCTTTAGAAAGTGGCATCTAAATATAGCTAGAGTCATAATAGCTAGAGTCTATTTAAGAATTTCTATTATGCCATTCTAAAGATTTGCTTTGGAGAAGGTCCTGTGATGTACAGAATTCCGTATGTTTGCGCTGGGCTTCATTTTTAAGAGACTGCCAGTCCATCCATCTACCAGCAGTAAAACTCCCCAGTCGACAAGAGCACTTTATTTCAAGATTCCTGCCATTTCAGAGTGAGCAACTGTCACCAACTTCTCACTGAATAAATGTTTTCTCTACTGCATCTCCTAATCATATTCCCTATTCCAAACTATGTTTATTTTTGGTATATGGAAAGCACAATGTTTTGGCCCAATGCAAAGGTATCCAATGTCCTTATTTTGGATCATTACTCTGAAAAACATGCTTTCCTGCTGACTGTAGAATTCATCATGAAATGTTTGTCCAACCTGATGCTGAAGAAAGCTCTTACTGGAGATACCACAGCTAATCAAATTAGTGGTAAAATCAAACATCCTAAGATTAAAACCTATGAGAAAACCCAAGCAATGTAACAGCTGAGTGAAGAAAAATAAGCTGGTGAGTATTATGGCTTACAGGATTATTTTAGCTTCACTACGAAGTACACCAATTGTGAAAGTGCGTATTGGTAAAGTAGCAGAGGGAAGCTTAGACTGTTGCCACCACTTCAGCTCTAGAAGCTTCTAATATAAAATTAACTAAAAGAAAGGAAAATAAAAGCTCCATGACAGCCCTTAAAACAAGCACCTGAGTACAAAATTACAGCAGATTATCTCGTCTGTGTAAGACTTTGTCTAGTACCTGCACACATCAACTGAAACTGTTTAGAACATAATTTATAATATTGCCTAAGAAGGAGATGTTCTTTCAGAAACAATCTCAGATGCTATTTTGCAGAATGAAGACTCTAACTCATTGAATTACAAGAAAGGGATACCACTGAGTCACTGGCATGTTAAACTTGTTAATTACTTTAAATCAATCTCTGACAAAGAGTAAGAGATTTCAAAGGAAGAAGGAAAACATCCATTCAGAAATGCAAGTTTTCACATAGATTTCCCCAGTAATACAAAGCACAAACGAAAATGTGGGTGGGAAGGGGGAAACTGTAATGTAGAAGTTACATTGTAAAAAAAGAAAAGGTGGAGAAATAGAGTGCTTCTCAGATGCTTCTGCTAAGCAACTGTAGTTCTTCAACTAGATCAGATCATGTTCCTGCACCAAATATTTCACTTATTTGGCAGGCTGTAGATTGTATACAGCTATAATTCTTGTCAGCATTACTGCAACCATGTTACTTTTGTTACTCAATTGAGCTTATACACATTCTAGCAAAATAAATGTCACTTAACCTGTGGACACTTAGAGATATATTGTCAGCACTATCTCAAAGAAGAAAAAGAGCAACCACTCTGATCTTCCTGACATTTGCTTTTCCAGCCTTCAATCTGTCCGTCTTCACTGCATAGTAATACTCATCCTTATTCTCAGACAATATCAAACATTTTAGATTAGTATTTTTAATAGAAAATTATCTACAGGACTGCATTATAGAACTATGAAAAGATTGCAGATGATTATTGATTTTAGCAATGAAAATACTCCATCTAAGATTATAAGTTCAAGTCTACCTTATATCCCCCTTCTCCCTCATTAAAAATATAATGAAAATACTTAAGTTGAAATTCATGCTAGGAAGTTAGAGCTGAGCAACCATCATTAACCATCATTTTCATCCAGAATTTTTCATGCAGATGTCCAGTTCTTAACAAGCTATTGAAACACAGACCTAATATTTTAAACTGTTCTCAAGGCAATTCCTTGTGGTAAACCAACCATCTTTTTCCTAACACATCCCCTTCCTCATTTTTTTCTTTCACAAAAGATCACAGATGTGAAAATTCAAAAAGCAATGAGAAGAAACAGTGAGTTCTCATTTCAGAGATCAAGGAAGGAAAACCTAAAGAAAAATCCTTGTTCTCCAAAACCCAGAAATAAAAGGCAATGGAAATATTTGCTTTGCTACTGGGAAAACTGGAAAGGAAATTCAGGGAATGTACAAACTCTGCCTTGCCAACAACCAGGAAAGTAAAGCCACAAGCTAGCCATTCCTCCACACCTCTCAGAGAAGAGGATGCACAGTTGCAATTCTTTCCAACATTATCACACAGCCAGTGTAAAAGAGTAAGATTAGTCATTAAAAATAGAAAAAAGAAAAACCTCCACCAGCCACTTATCTACCCACATCTACATAGAGGGATTATAAACAAGTCATGTCAGTTTAATTTGGACTGCAAACTATAAAAGGCAAGAATCACCTTGGGTTTGTAAGCTACATACTCTTAATTTTTCTTATTTCTTATATTATTATTACTCACAAAATTTTATAGCCGCATAACTCAAAGGCAAGAAAGGCCCAAACTTTGCTGAAGGAATTTGGTACTGAATGCTGATTTCCCCACTGAAACAAGCAAGCTATTCTCCAAGTTTAGATCCAGAGCTTAATTCAGGTAAAAGATGAAAGTTTTACTTAGAGCTGTTGGATGGTTCTTTCACTGTCACTTATTCACATTAATATATCTGTTTTATCCAACTATTCCATGGCTCAAATTCACACAAAGTGGAGATTTGCTGAGCTATGTAAGAATAGGGTCACTCACAATTCTGAGCTAGAGGTCGAATGAAATATGTCAAAAATATACTTCCTTTAGAAACAGGCTTTCCATCCTTTCCAAGAGAGTATCACGTGAGGCACTGAGCACTTTTCCTTATTCCCTTCGAAGTTGTGAATGTATCAGTCAAAGGTTCTGTCCTTACTCTTCTAGGAGTACTAATCTCATTTATTTTGCCCACTCCTATTACTTATCTATTATTGTGCTATTACAAGACCATTCCCATTTGCAGTTACAGAATGCTAACACCGTTCTTTATGCTCTGTTAGGTCTTCTAAATAGATACCTAGAAATGACTTTAAACTGAAGTATCAAGGGGAGTTTTTTGAGATCTTTTTTCTATTGAAAGATTTAGCCCTCTTCACAACAACAAAGGTTTGCAGATTTTGATGCTAGAAAGGGCCAGAGTAGTTGTTCCACTGAACAGGATGCAGTTTGCATAGCTCTCAAGGTGCTTCTCACATCCAACCCACAACTTTTAGACAACACTGTTATCTCTTTCGGTTACTACCCGCAATGAGTTACTGACTCAAGTGTGTGAATCGGTTTCTGCCTTCCTACTTCATCCACTTCACGTACGCACCAGGCAAAGAAACAGATCCCCTCACAAGAAGCACAGATTCTTCACCTATTTTTCTAGGTTCACAAAAAAGAATCCAAAAGAAATGGAGAAAGCGTATGTTCCAAAAAGTCTGCCTGAACTCCGCTCTGCAGAGTTATATCAATACTTTCTATCAGATACGGGGATAATGAGAAAAGCCCTGAAGTCTCTTGTGACTATCTCAGAAAAAAAATCCCAAATTTCATTATCCTTGAAGGTAGAACAGAAGTCAAAATAGACAGAATTACTGAAGTTTTCTTGCAACTACAGAGAAAATTATAACTTTACTCAATAACAGCATTTTTTGAAATGTCTTTGAAATAGTGCATAAACTACAGCACTTCAACCATGAGACACACCCCAGTGGTTAGCCATATTCTTTGTTTTAGAACATAAACACAGGCTTAGCAGAAACATTTCACATTCACAAAAAGAATTTTAAGGATTTCAGCCCAGAAATTATCTCCAGGTTTTCAACTTAAAGCATGATTCCTTAGGGTATACATCCAAGGGAGGCTTTGAAAGAATATATTTAAGTAAGTGAGCTAAAAGGAACACCAGCATCATCTGACATTGGAAAGAGTGTTTTTTTTTTTTTTGCCTGAAAGAGTGTTAGCCTAAAGGCTGGCCTTTCTTTTTTTATATGGCCTTGTTTGAAGACTTTGTTGGGTGGGGTGGGGGGGTTAAACATACGCATTCACTATTACAACAGAACTGAGCTTCAGACTAAAAAAAATACAGGAACTGCTTTACTAGTTTTCCAAATCAGAGCACATGAACCTCTCTTCATTGCCTAGTTGCTAAAATGACATACAAGTAGATGTAAAAAATTTAGCAGTGAGATTCTGCAAGCAAAAAAGGAAAAAAAGGGAGACATTAGAAAAATTCCATCTGAAGCTCTTTGCTTATTAGTATGTTTTTCTTGAGTGTTGCAAAAGCTGAGAACACAGCATAAGATAACTGAGACTGGAATTTAACCTCTGTTATTTGTAACTCTTGTGTTGCCAGAGAGTTCAGGCCCAATTTTGCATTTCTTGGTCAGCCCAAATTTCCATTAAATTGAGAGGATATTTTCTTAAATCGTGAACAAGTGTGTTTCAGTTGAGAAATGGCTTTGTACATTAATAATGCAAGGGCATTTGCCACTGAATTCACATACTACTCAGCATGAAATACTGTTGTCACCTCACAAATCACTTTACAGGACAGGATTCACATGGCTTAGTTTTTCTATGTGAAAGAAGACAGGAGTCTTCCTATAGCAGAATTGCATAAAATGATAGTTTAGGATGCAAAAGCAATTTCAAGGGTCAGGAGATTAAAAAGGTAACATCCCTCACTCACAGTAGCTCAGAGTGTGTGCATGTATAAATGCACCCACTCCCCGCAAGTGTCCTAACTCCTTCAGTTCACCTGCTAAACAATACCTGAGGCAGTTCCTATGCAGTGCATTTCTCTGGGTCCAGCGGCACTTTATGCCTTAGTATTTGTAAAATGCAGRAAGTCCTCCAAATGAAAACTGCAGTCTACTACACGGAGCTATCTGCAGGACTCTTAGCCTTAATGTTCTTAGCCTTAATGTCCTTTACAGTCCTCCTCAAATACTCCTGGATTGTAGGTGCAGGATAGTGAATTTTTTACTGGGAGAAGGCATGTTTTACTACTACATCAATTAGAGTTCATTTGATACTTCAACTCTAATAACAGGAAATCTGTATGTAGAGTGAAGTGTTTTATGCTTGTATAATATTTACACACCCTAATTCAGCACCAGGGAGGATTTTTTATTTTATCATCATCAAATTAAGGCAAGCCTTTAGGTTCATGTGAAAGAGGTACTCAAGAATCCTAATGAAAATTCACACAGAGCTCAGTATTAATTCATTTTTCCACTCAAATACACGCTTGATATTATCCAGAAAATATATAAAAGCATATATGGCTTAGCATGAAAAAGAGAAGGGAAGCCCATGAAAAAAGTAGATAAAAGGGCACATGCTGAACCAYCAGTTAACACAGATCATATGCCTTGTAACAGCCTACCTAGACAGCAGCCACCAATCTCAGTCTCTGTATAAATATCTCCAGAAACAAATGGCTGCCTGACTAGAAGAAGTTACTACCAAATCCCGCATCTTCATATATTACCAGGGTCAATGAGAAGCCAAGAGTTTCGTGAGCTATGACATCTGAGACTCTAGCATACAGTACTTGKCCATACCATGCCTGTTTTGATTGATACCTCTGTGTCTGAGGTATCAGGCCCATTCTATCACTTTGGTACTCCTTGACTTTACCAAACCCAGATGTTTGGAAAATCTGTTATGCTTATTTGGTCTAAACATGGTGCTGGGTTATTTCAAAGAGACACTCTTTCTAATGCCGCTTTATTTTCACAGAACTGTAAGTAGCTACAAACAAGTAGTTTATAGTTTCCATACTTACACCAACAGTCATAAACTGAAACCAGAGTAATATTTTAGGTTTCTCTAAGTTGGGCTAAAAATCAGAACAATAGATTTAGTTTAAGTTATTTCACATAAACCTATTTGATTTCTTAGCCTTGCTCTGGAGAAGCCTAGAATTTATTCTTTGTCACATGTTTCCATAACCATGTACAGGACTGTTAACCAGCTGAGACATAGTTAAACATGTTGCTACCAGATACTATGTGAAATAGATTTTTAAAAAAGCAATATGGTAATGACATGTTTAACTCCTTTCTTCTGCATTTTGATTCACATGATTAACAGTCTTGTTCATGGTCAGGAAAACACACGTGGGGATAAAGTCTTCACTTTCTTCTCATCACTTCATACCCTGAGCCAAGGACCTTGCAGTAAGCAAGTAACACTAATTAATCAAACATGTAGCAGCAGCATTAGAAGCATCATTCTGATCTCCAAAAAGGGTTCCTATCTTATTTCACATGGATCATAGTTCTTTCTGGTTCCTGAATTTACTGTATCATAAAAGGCACCAATAAAGAATTGGTAGCATATAACTGGGATAGTTTTATATATATATTAGATTTTAATATTGTTTAAAACTCTATGTTCTACTGCTGAAGTACTTCATTACTTTTAAATTAACTGTTCAACCAAGAAGTTGCGGATCCTAAACTAAATTTTCATCACAAGTACAAAATAGCATTGACAACACTAGAGGCCCACTACTGACAAGGGAAGTGCATCTGGAAAGACTTCAGGATCCTAGCTCTCCTTGAACCTTTTCCTAGGAAGCGGTCTTAATCACAGACTTTGAAGACAGATATGAAGATCTCACAGAACTTCAGCACTTTCTTAAAAAAAAAATATATAAAAAAAAAAGGAAAGATAAGGTGATGTCTCACAACAGATCAGCAAACCAGATGTGCTAATTTATCTTCAGAAATTTAAATTCATTTTGTACTTCCACATCCATCACAAACTTGGGAGAATTCTGTCTATCTGCCTGAGGTTCAGTATTTCATCAATCTCTTACCTAGGATAAGACAACTGAAAACACAGCTGGGTCAATACCTTAGTAAGGTCAGCAACAGAGCTCTGTACAGCCTGTTTTTGGGGCAGTGAACATGGTGATTTTCCTTGGAAACTGATTGTCAATGTTATTTAATGTTTGCTAGTATCGGCACTTTTCAGAACTCTAATTCAATAGATTTGAGTTTCAAAGTTTACCAAACATAAAAGAATGAAAATAAGGAAACAAAGTCGAATCCATGTGCTCGTGACAGTTTTTTGTCTTTTTCTGTATGCAACAGATACTAGGGTTTTTAAAATTCAATACAACAGCTAATTTACATAGTACTCACAAGCTTTATGTATTACCTCATAATATCTACAATTCTGGGTAACATGAATAATATCACTGCTGACAGTACTTAACCAAAACTTAAGTCATTTTGCACTCTCTAACTCCAAGAACTATAAACGCAATGCCAGAAAGTCAAACTCAACAAAAAAATGAACACTGATCAAACTCATTAACTGAGTTGTTGCCTCCCTCCAGCCTTCTCATAAAGTACTGTTTTCTCAGTAATTTATCAGGGTCCCAACTTGCAAGAATGAAAGAAAACCCAATGCAACCAGCAGCTCCTGCTTACAAAATGGCCACCATTCAGTATTTAATAAAAATGCCATTTTTTACAAGCCAGACCAAGATTTGAGAAGAAAGATACTACCACCAGAAGAGGGAAACTACACAGAATCATTAGAAACCTAAGAAAAGGACCACTAAGTAAGGACCAGCCAATCACCCTTAAATCACTTACAGGAGCAGGCTGAACTGGTAAAGGTTTGTCACTGAAGTAATTCTGCTGCCTTCTTCCCAGAGTAGGAGGGCCCAGTTGCAGTCACTGGCGGTAATGTGGTGGGACTAAGTTTCTAAAGGTTACCCAATGCCATGTTCTCTTTCCACAACTGCTAGGATTTGGAGTAAGGCAAGGCCAAAAAAATCTGCCACCATGACATACTAACAGTGGTAAGGAGGAATGAGTCCCATGAAATTATCATGTAGTATTTTTTTCCCCTCATGCTATACCTTTTTCTATTTATACAACAACACCTGCAGGGTTCCCCAGCCCTCAGGAGAATGCATCAGCCCCTACAGCTGGACTTGCTGATGACCTCATTTTAGCTGTCTGCCATCATCCCTAATTCCTTACACCTAGTGCTGTCTTAATTTTCTTCCTTCCTCCTGCTTCACTTGTTACCCTAGAGGTCTCTGCAGTTTGCACCACCGATCTGACTTGTTTTAGTTTAATGAGAGAAGTACATATAGCAAGTTTTTCCAGCTTAGACATACTACTATAAGATATATTACAAATCTGTTTCTTTAGGGATGCAGAGGACTGGAGTCTTCTGTTTATTTTCTCTAGCAAAGTGCCCGCCACTCTTAAGAATCTCGCAATTCTGATTTTTTTTCATTTTAAATGAGTAGCTCAGTATAGGAAACCCACTGTTAATTTATGTTCATGTCTGCTAGACTTTACTGAGAGGAAAAAGTACAGCTAGGAAGGTCAGACTCACTGAAGTCTGAATTTAAAAGCAGTGTAAAGTAAGATGCGCTGTATGTGCACAGAATTACTTTGGCTCCTCTTAAAGTTAATTAATATTCCTTTCCTTGAAACCTTAAAAGAATAAAGCAAGACTGGAAAAATTAGATTTTTTTTTAAGAATTTTAATTGACTGCAATCAAAATATAAACAGTGTAATGTCATAAAATACTGCTGAACATATACTAAATCTCTGGGATGTTATTTTTTCTGTTTTGTCTCTATACCCAGTGATTTTCCTTGGAAACTGATTGTCAATGTTATTTAATGTCTGCTAGTATCTGCATTTTTAAAAAATCAAGAGAAGTATTTGTTTATATGTGGTGTTTTAGCTGTATTTGTTCAAGCACTTGTAGCAGGTGTCAGTGTTACTGATGTCAGGAGTTCTATGGGACTCCTGAGAGCAAGCTATTGATCAAATGGCAGCTATTGATATGGGCAAACTTACTTAAATATGTGAAGTATCTCTTTTTGGAACAGAATCTGCTACTTCCCTATTGCCTCTGAATTTTCCAGAAACACAAATACTGAAAACATAGTTTCAGGCTACAGCAGTGTAATTAACTCTCAGGCTGACAAAGAAGAGACAAAGCACTGTTTGGCTGACAAAATGACCAAATGATGATCTACTGCTGTGAATTCAGTGTGCAGGACAACACAGATTTAGTGGAAAGTAAGACTAAGGCAAGATTAATGTGTACAGTATTCAGATAGACATATGTTATTTGTTATTGTAAGATATATCAATAATTTTCAAAATTAAAACATTCTATATTGGTCATATTATTAATCAGAATTTCAAGCAGTTCACTAGATTGAGTAAGAGATAGATGAAACGCAATGAAATCTGCACTTCAAAAAGGGAAACAAGTTTCTGCATATGTGTATTTTCAATCTTAGTTGAACAGGAACTTTGTCAAAGAGACGAAAGTAAGAGAAAACAAAGATTAACTGTTGAATCTATTCATACAATAGATTTGATGAAGTACATTCAGCACTATCACTTCCTGACTGAAAAATACATTATTTCACTATTCATTCTGATGACGTAACAGCAACCGGGTGGGGGGGGCACTGAAGCTTCTACCCAACCTCCTGAGTTGGGTTGAGGCCCACTATAGGTGCATGTTTTTCCTAGATTCAAAAGTGCACAAAAAGGAGTCAGAGAGGTAATGTGCACCCACAAGTTACCTCACCTTGGAAAACAAGACTAATAAAATACCTATGTTCACTGGGAGGATATGTAGTGGGTCAAATACCCTTACTAAACTGCAAGACTCCTTGAGCAGAAGGCATGCATAATATGGATGCAAAAACTATAGCGTGGTTTAATGTTTATTATTGTTCTGTATTTGTGGACTTCTGATACCTTTTCCCAACCTGCTAACAGGTTGCTACATGTGTCGATTTAACACAACTTTCCTTCAATCAGTGTAGAAGCTTAAGAACTTTGCTATCCACTTGTGAATTCTCCTCCTGAACGTAAGGTTCAGAGTCACTTGATTTTTGTGTCTAATGCAGCAGTAAGCCCTCTGTTGCTATTTAATCTCTATGTATTACATATTAGACGGCCCAAATCAGCCCAGTTATAATCAGAATAGAATACTTTTGTTACAGGTGAAATTACCCAACTGCTAAGTTTGGTACCACTTAGTCTTTATCCTACTTGACTTCTAATGGGACTGGTTACACTTCTGTCTTTTCCTAAAGATTTTTTTTTCGTTTGTTTAATGCTACCAACCTTTGCCAAATGTCTCAGAATGATCACGTAAGATGTTACATAGACTTATTAGACAATACTGCTGGCTTTGGGAAAAGTGTTCATATCCTTATCTAGATGTGTGTGTGTGTGTGTGTGTGTGTGTGTGTGTGTGTGTGTGTGTGTGTGTGTATACACTCTTTTCTTCCTCTTGCATTAAGACATCTACAATCAGTATTTGCTTCTTCCGTTTTTTTCATGCCACAAACCTGTCCATAAGCACAACTAAGCATGACTACCTTTTACTATAGAAAACACTAGTTTAAAGAAGTAGAGCTTTGCTGCTGATGTAGAATCACCAAGTTTGTACTACCCTTTTAATTTGCTTTTCAAAACTGAATAGACCTCAAGGAATCATGGAAATAAGGAACAACTGAAAGATGGAGAAAATGGCAAAATTCAGGTAATAAATATCACTACCATTTCAAGTCTAAAGTATATGCTGAGAAAACCTTAATGTTTCACAGTGTTCTGACATTCATGACCTTGATATTATCCTTTTTCTTGTATGCTCCAACAAATTACATCCTTTGCAGCATTTATATGGGTTTTCAAGCTACCTGTAATATGGAGTATAATCACGTTTAAAATGCTTATAGTAAACAAATTTCAAACAAAGAAAACACATGCAGACTAAACTTGATTTAGTGTCTTTCTAAGATCACTACTCTTTCTCAGGCCTGGAGCATCTTTAATTTGGAATAGACCAAAAASCTGAGATTTTTTTTTTGGGCGGGGAGGAGGAGGGAGGAATGTCATACTTACTTGTTCTCAGAGTAAGCACAGTCACTATTAATTTAGAGTAAGAAAGAACATTCACTGGGACTAAACACAGTATGTCCTGTATCTTTAGCAAAGATCTTAACAATTTAGGTGCCAGTCCCCTCTGACAACTTCTTTAAAAAGAAGGTAACTACAGCAGCCTACAAACAATCCGATGCTGTGATCTGCTCTGAGAATCTCTAATGTAGCAGACTACTTCAGGCGACTTAAGCCAAAGAAACTTCAGCAAAGTTGCTGAATTGCATTCAGGTATACGTGGGAATTTGTAGCTGCTTTGGTTAAAATGAGGTAACTTAGCTTCTTACGCTTCTACATGTGTAGAACAGAAAGTTGTGTGTATGTAAACTGAAAATGTAGGCTTATTATTTGTATATGAAGATACATATTGCAAACACATATTGCAAGATTAGTTCAAAAAATAATCCATAATATTCCATATTCCAAAATATTTTAATTGCATGGACAATACAAATGTTATAAGCTTATTAGCTTATCCATTTCATTCTCATTTCAGTAAATTTAGGAAATGCATGGCTATATATTGCCATTATGGATCTATGGAATTGTAAGAAACTTCGAAATTTTGTTATGTTATCAAAAACAATGTTAGTATAAGCACTTCATGGCAAAGCGTAAAAAGTATGTTAATATTTCAAACCTCAATGTTAATGGTAGCTACCAGATACCTTATGTAGTTAATTTTACTTTCAGATCACTTGGGCTATGCAGCTTTCTATTATTTTTAAAGAAAGAGACACCTATTTTTCATTGTTTATGATGAGTTTTTAGATACTTACCTCACTTCAAAGAGAAGTTAGTTAGTTTTTTTTTTTTTTTTTTTTTTTTTTTTTTT
>NW_028186634.1:5021753-5187533 GCF_003343005.1 Rhea americana | reverse complement strand
TAGGTACCTAGGCTTTTGTTGGTAACTTGTAGCGCTGCTTAATGCACCTCTTTCACTTCACAAAATCTACTACTACGGATACCATATTCAAGTAGTTATATAGCCTGACTGTGCATAAATAAGCAAGAACTATGAACCTAATACTCCTCTGATTGCTCCTTCCGGTATCTTCCAGAACACAGACTACTGGGTGTCAATGAAGGCTATTTAAAATAACGTTATTCTACTTTAATATGAAACAGAGTCACAAACTGGTAGCCAGTATATGAATCATTTGTTAGCAGCTAGCTCACTAGTTACCTTCACCTCTAAGACCAGACTGGCATGGGATTGTGTTTATTATCCCATGTATTAAAAAAGTCCTCAACCGCCTGTTACTCACTTCTCAGCTGGATTCATGCTGATGCAACTTCATTAAAAAGTTTGAGTGTAAAACACACCTGACAAATTTCATGGTCTGCTCACAGACTACTTGTAGATACACAGAGACCAAAAGGAGTGTTTCATCACAAACTGCTTACACAGTTTTAACATTTAATATAGTCATCTCCACGGAAGGCAATTTTAAGATTGAGCTGTAACAGGCTGGTAAGTATATTCATTTACTTGGAATGACTGATGTGCATTGAAGTCCTAGTGTAGTCTGTGTTACATATATTTCCAAGACCCTCTGTTTAGGATTTTAAGTTAGAACTACTTGGCAGAGGAAGGAAAGTTGGCATGTGTGTTTAAATGATGCTACTCACCTAACTTCATTACAAAAATAATTCAGTACCCATTTGGCAAAGCAAAGTTATTGTTAATTGGTTGATTAATTCAATTTCCACTGCCAGCATCTTTTTCACTGGTGAGGCCAATGTTCTGTGATTGTAGCAATAAAATAAGTTATGCATATACAGATAAATTCATAACTTGCTCATTTCCATTGCTAGTGTGATATAAATAGAATCATGTATTACTGCTCCAATATATATTCAGCTTCTCTGTGACTCTAAAATAATGTTCCCCTTTGGACTTGCTTCATGATTTGTTTACTTAGGTGTGATAAATGACATCTGCTGTTAGGCTTTGCTTGAAGATCACAGCAATGACAATCAGATCCAAAGCTGACAAATTACTTGAGCTTTCAGACCTTGAAATAACCTTCTCAGTGAGTTACTTCTGTGCATGGCCCTATGTGTTACTTATAAATGAATGTTAAAAATACATACTATCACAGAATTGATATACTAATCTAAAGTCTGGCCATTATTCATTGTGATGCTGGGTGTGTTTTGAACTCTAGCTGTTATTCTCTGTGCTCTGGAAAAAGATCAGCACTCAGTCCTTGGGATCAAAGTAGGATGGCAGAGTAGAGCAACAGAAATTCTCCGTGTTTGGTGAATTTCCTTGCTTCAGAAACCAAAGTAAACACAATCATACCATGAAATATCTGAAGAGGCGGCAAAGTGAGAATTTGTTTGCCCTACATAGTGGTTCTAGGGTGCATCCTCCAGTTCTTGCTATTTTAAGGGAACAACTGACTCTTAGAGGAAAAAATACAGGATTTTGCTTCTACCCAATTTAGTCTTGAAGACTTTGATGGACATGGTAAAATTGTGTGTGACACTTGTCCATTATATAATACTGAAAATGCCCTGTGTATGGGTTGCTGGAATGAGGATGCATGAATGAAATTTACTCCTAATCCCTCAGGATGGCTGTGCAAGATCTTTTGATCACAGTCTATTTACTAATGGCACTCTAGAGAACAAAATGACTTTCTCTTTCCGCTCGTTGCCGTTTTCTAAGCAGCAGAAATTGTAACAGAGGTGAATATAACACAGCAGCCTCTCAATAAGAATCTCCATCTTGAGAATGCTCTATCCTAAATTTGAGAATAGGATCCTATGACATGTGAGACTGTTCTCCAAGAGTAACAGAGTAGCTGGCTTCTGAATGCCATAAAAACCTAGAATTTCAGCTGGGCTATCTGATATATCTCAGTGTCCTTACAAAATTCCTTGTAACTGAATATGCATGAGGACACTAAGCATGAACCATCTGACCTGTAAGTTTTCCTTGGCTTAAAAGAGCTGCAGCTTTTTGTTTTTTCTGGAACATCTCTGTGAGGCTTCACAGTCCAGATACTCCCAGGTCTAGAAACAGAGATGGCTTCACTTCTGTGATTCACTATAGCTTAATCAGACACTTTCTATAAACTCCTTTCAGGTGAATTAAAACTGATTCCCCAGTTAAGTTCCTAAATCCTACATACGGACTGCATACAGTGTTTGCAAAGGCATGAACACATATGCCAAAGAAATCTTTTTAGACCTAACAGTTTTGTACTATTTTGTCTTCAGCAGCTTTCCTTCCACATGCTAAAAGAAGACAACATCACCAAAAACTAAACTAAACCAAAAACTAAAAACAAAACAAATGCTTCCTTCTGAGATCATCTAATGTGCATTTTTACAGCATTATGACTCTCAGTCATACAAAATATTTTCCCTTGTACTATCTTTCTACGTTGCTATATTCTTTATAGTTAGAGTCCTTCTAATGAATTTTTAAGCAAACCTTCAAAATAACGGATTTTTTKTTTTGTTTTGTGTGGGCAGAAATGCAAGCTAGACACTGATTACTACAGCTGCATATAGCGAGACAGCATAGTTGTCTGTGTGTAATGGACATAATCAAGCTTATCCATGCAATTATAGAAACTGAAATACATTCTCAAAGCTTAGACTTATGTTTTCTATTGAGTACCGATTCACTGGAAAAGAACTCCTTCCCACGTTATTCGTGCATACTTATTATCTGTGCTTTTTTTCAAAATATTTTGTTTAAAAACCTATGTCCAACACTTTCTATTTTAGTTCATAATAGTAAAACACCCACATCCCTTGTCACCAGAACAATTTTTAAAACTATCAAATGCATCAAAGTTGATACATTTTTCTACTGTGGAATTGAACTTCATATAAAGTCACCTAAACAAATGCCTTTGTTGTCAAAGTTTCTCAGTTCTCTTTCCTCAAAAAGACCTGCAGTTACTTAGAAATTCTTACAATATACCACTAATTCTGGTCCCTAAATTCAGGTATTTAAACCGAAATTGAAGGAACAATCCAGGCGGATTTCCTGTGTTCAGGCATTCTATCTGGAAATTCTTACAACTTCAAACTTAAAGAACTGCATTAGCTTCACAGCCTTTCCTGTAGCCAGTGTTAATTGCACTTTTTTTTTTTTTTTTTTTAGATTCAAGTGACCTGACATTCAAAATTGCAGATTAAGCATTAATCCCACTGAAATCAATAGGTATTTATGCGTTGGAGAAATTCAGGCCACGATTAAGTGTACAAGCATGCAAACTACTACGGAATCTGTCTGCAAGTTGCGTACCAATGACCAAATGTATTTCAAGCCAGCAGTAAATCTACATTCATCTTTATATTGTTCACTGGGACTTTTTCCATCTATGAAGACCCACAACAGAACAGAATTCTTGCTAATTTTTGTCTCAATTTTTTGTTTTTCCTCATTTTCAGCATTTCTAGCAGTCAGGGTAATTCTGTCATCATTGTTTTGTTTAGTAATAATTTTAAGATAATATTTAAAACTGTGAATAGTAAAACCAAAACCACCAATTACATAATGGTCCTTGCAGAAGACAATTAATAGTAATCATGACAAAGAATAGCTTGAAATGATACAACAAAACATTCTCAGCTAAGATTAAGGTAGGGAAAATGTACTTCTAGTATAAATGAGACATAAGTGAAGTAGTAACACTCTTTTCTGAAATGTCTGTTTTTATGAGCTGTACAGTGACAGATCACTTTCTTACTAGCTTTGAGATAAAACAGAAATACTTGCTTATTGAGCAAATTATAAAAACCTCCAACCTTTATATTAAAATGTAAGAGCCATTTTCACACTTTTAAACCAAGATCTCTTTTGGTCTTGTTTTACATATTTAATAGGATGAGTTATTTCACAAACAGAATTCCCTACCTTATCTTTAAGCACATAATAATGTCAGACTGTACGTAGGCAAGATAAATCCAGGTATTTGTCTTTGATTTGACTGCAGTGGGGATTTCGAGATTTTCTTTACTATGTAGCATGTAGTGCCTATATTTCGTGCTACTAAGTCTTGTAGCCAAGGATGGTTTTCAGTGACATTTTTGAAAATGCAGTGTGCAAGCTGATACTTAAAGCAGCCTTAGAAGTTGGACCAGAAAACTAATAATTGCTACATTTACACAGTGCTGTCAAACATGAACAGTGATGACTGCGGTATTAATATCACTAATTCTTCTTCGAAGCAATTAAACTTGGCAACGCTATCGTTACCCAGTGTGTTTATATCAGCTACTGTAATTGTTTTTCTAAAGCCATAAGTTTCTTAAGTTAATTATAAACAATTTGGCATGCCTAATTAATGAGTCCTACTAATAATACATTATCTTAGATCTGTCTGAATTATACCTAATTACAAACAGCATTGCACCTGGATTAACGATGCCAAACTCTCTAACCTTGTTAATACTGAGAGGTTCACTACTACTCCTTGGGAAGGGGAGTTGTGGGGGGAGTCTTCAATATACAAACAAAGCAAAAGTATACTGTATGAGGGCAAAATAATGCTTTCACATATTAAGCTTAAGCAAATAACTGAATTTGTACGGAATAACACAGAAAAATCTTGCATAATATTTACTGCCTCACAGAATTAAGAAAATCCATATTGACTGAAGTAAAGGTGCCATGTCACTGCTGTAATTCTGTTCCTGTGTAGAACCAAGAAACGTAAGGAAAACCAGGCATGTGAAATTCTTTAATTCTGTTTAGCAGGATTCTGTTTTACCAGAACTGGTAACGATTTTGTTTGTCAAGCTATCTGAACATAATTTAACAGGAATAGTTTACCTTTCTGGCTACATGAGTTAGACTACAAAATTATAAAGGTGGATTTACGAGAGGTGGTTTGGCAGTAGGGCCTTGCTGGTAACATCCAAAAATGATACTCCTGCCTTTCTTGTAGTTTATTCATCCTCCATTTTACTTTCAGTGAAGAGAACTCTTTCATACACTGGGTCACTAAAGCCACCACGTTGAGACAGAGTGATTTCACGTAGCCAGGCAGAGAGTTGGTGCAATAAACAATGCTTTCCTTCAAGATTCTGTAATTAACTTTATTCTGAGAACATCTGATGCTGGGTCCCTTCTCATTCCTTAGTCCAATGGCTGAAACCTTTACCCACAAAGAGGAAATCTGTGTTCAGTTTCTGATGCTGCCTGAGGGACATTTAAAATCACTTTCATTACTTTTCCAGTAAAAGGATTAAATGTAAGGCTACTGACCCCTCTAGGAGCCAAAAAAAGAAAAAAAGAAAAGGAAAAGAAAAGAGAAGAAAGAAAGAAAAAAGAGAGAAGCTTAAGGATTGTCTCATAATACTTGAAGGAATTATTTAAGTTTTATGTAGCTGACTTTACAATAAACTCTATATATTTCTAAGCATTATTTTTACATACTATATAAATAAAAGGGGTTATGGCTTTGTTTCGCTTTCTTCCAAGGGAGCGGTCTCATCCAATAAATAGCACAAGCTTTCTCCCCTGTTTTGATTTTCAGACTTAATAAATCCTTTTAGTAAGCACAACTTCTCCATGAGTAACAGTCACACAGCATATAAGCAATGAATATGTGTATCCTCCTGCACAAGACATATTGCGTTTTACCTATGTCAGCACATCCAATTATGAGCAGCTTACCCAGACCTTGAGTTTTCAAAGGGTTAGAAAAGTCCCATGCTTCAGGGCATAACAAAAAGTAACTAATAGAAGTTAAAAGGAAAGATTTCCTATAGAAACTCAGGATTTCTTGCACCTTATTCTACAGTATTCATCAATAGCCCATCTGGCCTAGTACGTTGTCTCTGGCAGAGAGCAACTGTTATTTCACTGTATTTCACGCAGTTMCTGTATTTTTTACATTTCTGTATTTTATAGTATCATTCCCCAACTCACTATTCTTTCACTAAATTTCAATCAATTAATTCTCGCACCAAACAATCAATAGAAAGTATGAAAGGTCACAGTTTTTTATCAAAATTCATCAATTACATCTACTTTCATAGGAAAGAACAACCTGAACATTGCAAATTGCCCAAACTGAAACACTAAGATAGAAAGCTGTCTCCTTTTCTCTCATTTTCTGTTGGTCACAGCAGTGTTCTTGTGAACCCTGTGCTTAATGTAATTGTTTATATCCAAGTGCTTTCCATTATCCACATTATCATCATTTAATTTTATATACATCTGTAAAGTATCTAGAACACTCCAATTGCTATAAAAATTAATACTTGAAAGAGCAAAACAAATGGTTAAGTTAGCAAAATAAGATTACCCTTTCATCAGTGTTTAAAATCACTAGTTTAAAATGATACATGCTTTGTATAGTTTAGTATAGAATGGTACCTGAATGCCTTGAAAATTAGTCTGCTTGGTAACACGTTCTTATTTACATTCTCCCCAGGAAGGAAATGAAGAGGAAGGATGAAGAAGAGGAGAAAAAAACCAGCCATGTTCTGTGAACACAAATCAAAACTCCTTTTTACACACTACCTTCAACTTTAAGCTTTGTTATTTCTTTCAGATTTCATTAATTGCCATGAATAAGCCTACCTGGAGACAGATCACACTTGAATAAGTTCCTGGTCCTAAAAAATAAGCTAAGCTACAGAAGATACTCAGTCTTAAGAGAAACAACTGCGCAGGACAGGCTTTGGCTCTCTCAGCACCTATGCAAATTGTATTACCACTGGCCCTTGAAATTATGTTGCAGCTATCATAAAAACATTTGAATAGTCTCCCCAGTTCAGAGATTAGTATTTCATTTATGTTAAACAACCTAAAATCTAGATTTTGCTAGATGACTTTAGCAGATCCCAATTAACTCCTAGCGACCAAAACCATTTGGTTTTCCTTTTAGGATGCAAGGACTTCATGTCCAAGCCCTTATAATGACATTATGTTTGTCATACGTATATTTGCCCTGTTAAGCTTCTTCTGGTCAGCACCATTTTCAGGCAGCTAAATTAATTTATTTCTCTCTGTTGGCAATTTAGGAAGAAAAGCACAGTATTTCTGAATAGCACTGAACCACAATACTCTAGGTGGTCTGTGTGTTGACATAAATAAAGCTAGTAAGAAATTGACAACAGTAATTTAAAGACAGTGAAACGAAAGCAAGTTACTCTTTGCAAGCAATTCAGACTGTAATCGATCATCTCTATGTATTTCTAAGGGAAAAAAGATCAATGGATTTCTTGTGCGTCACATGCCCCAAAACAATACTGTGTGTTGATGTACTTAGCCTAGAAAGCATCACTTGGCAAAATCAAACTACGCGCAGAAGAAAAAGCCTTGAAATCATTCTTAAGTAGTCTTCAACCTGGCATCAACCTCAGGTGAAGATGACTCTACTATATTCTCCTCATCATCCTACCATGCCTGTTGAACTGCAACCTGCTACAGCAAATGGGAGCTCCAGAAATAATGTAAGCTGTGCTTAGAGCAGCTTTGCCCAAGGCATCTTACTGAACATATTTTGTCATGCTAACAAGTTCTATTATRAATGCAACAGTTTTAAATCACTACCAAAAAATTCTTGTTTCCTGTTTTGAGAGTGATGAATGGACCATCCAGCAGGTCTTTCCCACCTTAAATTTCTCTACTACTCTCTCTCACTGGAAAGATAATCAAAAATCAAACTCCTGCGGGCTAAGTATACTTTAAAAAATTCTGCTCTCTAACAGTACTACAGGTCTGACTTTTCTCTCTGTAAGGGTCATTGTGCAGTGGAGTTTTCTAAAATGTCTGGATCTATGTGTCTGTGAGAAAGGCAACATATTTAGAGGCCTAAGAGCCAGTGGGTTCAGATATATTTCAGTCTATCCAATTTTTTTAACTTGGCTAAAAATCATTTGGCATTTTCTCAACTCAAGACTACCATAACAATTTAATCCTATCTCAGCATTCTTAAAACAGTCAAGTTTCATTATTAGGCTCAAAAATTTTCTGTCAAGGGCGGATTGAGTCACATGCATTCATCTTTATTCTCATCTGTCTTCACTTCAGAAAATTTTAACATTTTGGGGGGCAAATGTCTGTTAAGCTTTCTCTGCGCTCCACTACTGATTATCAAGTTATTAGTTCTCATAGACAGCTTGGCTTTGGCTTTTGAGTGCTCAGGTCTACAGCTACAGTCCCAACACACCAGTTTATTTCACTGTTTGTAACAGATCAGAAACTGCTGCTGTCATTGTTTATTAATAAAGTCTACAAAAACAATAGCTATTCTCCCTGCCTTTTTAAAATTACAGATCTGATCCAGCAGACCTCTTTCTTTCATCCTAAGAAAAAAGTACCTTTAAAAAAGGGGGGGGGGGGAGAAAAGTACTGGAAAATACAACATTGGACACAATGCACTCCTAAACAGAAGATGTTCAGAGTGACAATATAAATTGCTTTTAATAACTGTACTCCCAATATTTGATCTGACTCTATACTTCCAGCTGCTTTTTATGACATATTCAGAAAAGATGCCTTGGCATTTTTTTTATTAACACATTCAGATCTAACTTAGCCTGTATGTCCAGCTGCATCAACAAGGGTCTAACATGAAGCCATCCCTTACTTTGAAATAGGCATTGTTCTCCAATCTCCTTTTAGGTTGCACTGACTCTGTGTTGCTCTTGTATGACCTACTTCACAGCAAGATTTATTCTGCTCCTCACAAACTGTGCCGTGCTTTGCGATCTCGTGCAATTTATCTGAACCACAAGAACTGTTACATTCCCAGAATTATTAATAAATATGGGAGCTTTTGCATGAAATGGATGAAGTACAAACATCTCAGTGATGTAGATGGGAGACAACAGTGGTATGACCTTAGTCAGATCTGGTGTGTTCTTCACTTAGAAAGGGTATCGTGGGCCAAATGAGAATCTTCCTGAGTTTATGCACAGCCATRTCTCTCACTTCCTAGCATCAACAATTCAGTAACAGCTCACAATTTTCAGATAAAATTTGACAAGAAAACGCCACTTAATCCTTAATAAAGTATTTTCATTAAGTTATGCATAAATATTTTGCCATCTAAAGATCTGTGCTACACCTTCTGTATCTACATTGTTACACGTTCGCCACCTTATATAATCAGAACTGCCAGCAACACATTTCAGTAAGCCACCAAAATATAATTTATTCATTTTTTTTATCCAGTGTAACAAAATCTTCCACTTCTCTGCTGAACAACGTAATAAACCTGCTGTAAACTATTACACAGCTTTAAATCACTAGGTTTGCCACAGCAAATAATCTATGAAAGCAGTGGCTCTTAACTTCTTGTAGATTGTTTATACATGTATTAAGAGAGAAAGCACTCCTAGCGAAGTAGCTGTCTAGAAAGATGTTTGACATAGCTGTTAATTTAAACAACAGACAAAATTCAGCTGACTATCTATGCATAGTAATTTCAACTTTAGGGATTCAGGAGGGCCATCAGATCTATTTTATGAACACTGTATATCATACTATGGTTGTGCTCAATTCCAGGACCTTGCACAGTACTAAAACCTTCACCACTGATGCAAAAGACTATTCAAAGCATCGTTTAAAATAGCAAGCATCACTACATCATATCCCTTACATATCTGGATCTAAGCAATAAGAGCCTCCTGCACAGCTTCTTGCATAGTATTAGTATGTAATATAACCTGTTAATGAGAAAAATTTGAACAACTATGAAATTCCATCCTTCTTAGTGTAATAATCTATGGCATATAATCTATGGAAGAAAAACATCAGATGACTATGACAATTAGAAGCATGCAGAGAACAGTTCAATTAGAATTCAGGCAACAGAAAAAAAAATACTGTTTTTCAGTGAGCAAGATGGAGATGCTCCACTTGGAAGATCTTCCAGAGGTTTTTATCTGGATCATGCAGCTGACAAGTCTGCCTTCCAGGTAGCACATCAACAGAGAAAGCAGCTGAAGGGGATATTTACACTTCTTCCCATAGTAAACAAGAAAAGGCACTGCCAACTGCATGTTTAGAGAGATGCATTTGGGGCTGCGGTGCTACAAGGATAGCTGGATTTTCTTTTTCTAAACCTTAAGTAATGTCCTGACAAGATCAGTACTACTTCAGTTCATATGTATACAGTAAGAGAATTTAGAATGCAAAAAGTAAAAAGYGATATAATGGCTGTCAGCTCTTTAGGCAGCAGAGAGACCAAAATGTTACTAAACAACCAGATGTGTGAAACATTGTGACACAATGTAAATTGTGACTAAAACATAGCTCCACTGGGTCATCTAACCTAAGACTTTCAAGAGGGACAAACATTTTACAGTTACTAGCTCAAAAGCCATAAAGGCACGAAGTTGCCCAAGTTACAGTGATCTAAACCTTAATTTGTATTTTAAATCACTAGCAAAGTTAAGTGTAACAGAAATACCTGTATCAGAATCTGGCCTAAATATGAAGTAATCTTTAGAATTTAGAACTGTAATGTTTTAAAGATAAGTACTAATATAAGGCTACAATTCTTCTGCCTTTTGACCTAATCCTGCAATATTAGAGCAACCCACTCGAAAAGCAGCACCATGAAACTTACACGTTGGTAGAGAGTCCACAGGAAAGGGCAACACTTACATTCACACAATACAATAAAGGACAAATACCTCTGATGAAAGGTGGTATTAACAGATAGTCCATAATAAATAATTTCAAGTTGCAAAAGTAATATTGTAAGACAATAAGCATTTGCTGATTATTTACTGATTAYGTACCTGAAATCTTGAGTTAACCATGTATGAGGCATGAAGATTTCCAGGTTTTATGCTAAATGGGTGCTGAAACACCTTTCTCTTCTAATCATGTAACTTGCAAGAACCTGGCCATAGCTTTACTAATGATGTGACTTAATGCTTTTACAATTTTCTGGAGACAAAAAACTGCTTCTATATAACAATGGGCATTCTGTGTTATGTGGTTTTGTTCAGTGGATCAGTAATTTGTGAAATTACTATTCAAATTTTTCCTGACATTAAAAAAATGACAGCATCTTACTATGAAGACAAATCTGCATCCATCAAACTAATCCTGGCTGTAGAGAAAAGAGATTATTATTTTGTTCAACCAGCATGAAAATGTACTCAAACTTCACAAAAGCTTTTGATGGTTGGAAGCGTACATTTTATTATGCCCAGAGTACTCACGCTTTTATATTAAATATTTGATCACATAATACATAACATGTCAAAAGCATTTCACTGAAAGCCTATTTTAAAAAAAGGTTTCTGTCCAATAATCACACACCATTTATGACTTAGTTTCTCCTAGAGTTCATTATGTCCAAAGAACTTCCTCTCCATAGCTTATTTCTACTTGGTTTTACAGAGGACATGACTGACAAAARAATAAGATTCTCAAGTAACCCTGCCAGAACAGGTTATTCCAATTAAGGTAAACATTGTGTCTGGTCTGATCCAAATGAGAGTTTAACAACTATATAATTTCTCCTTTTCCTTTTAGTGTACACAAGAGAGATTTTGYGCTGTATCTCTTAGAGTAGGCTGTACAATAGAGAAGGAGTAGGTTTCAGTGACTGCAGGTTCGAAGGAACCTTTTCTGTAATGTCATTTCTTGGGTTGACTAGAAGCAACTGAGATGCCCAGTACCTCCAGCAGACTGGAAATTAGGTGGTTCTGGAGCACCTGATCCTGTGGAATAGGCCCTAACATCTTTCAGTCTCTTCCGCAACTTCTTCCTGTGGCCAGATAACAGTCTTTCAAGGCCATCTTAGACTGTATTCAGGAGCAAAGACAAGGAAGTGAGAAGTACTCATTTCAAATTGCACTTCTGAAGTCCAGAGAAACCAAATTAAGTCCTTTTTTCTTTCTTAATTCTGCTCCTCCCCACTCTGTTCTTTAGGCAGTTATTATGGATGTTTAAAATCCTGCTGTTCACTACTGATTTTGTTGCCTTTTTTGACTAAGGAATATGCTCTTTCTTGCTTTGCATACTTCAATAGCTGCACTCAGGAAAAGGTAAATAAGGCTTTTGCTTTGTTATTTTATTAGCATGTGGAGTAAAACACAGTAATTTCATAGTTTTCCATCAGGCTCTATGGACAATTATCTTACGACAATAGCATGCTACACCTAAGTAATTTGAATCCCATGAAAAACTGCGAAGAGAAAGAAAAAGGGAATTTCAGAGGATCTCAAAGACCCTCTCTAAGTTTGAGGGAACTGAAAGGGAACAGTCCAACAGAAAAATTCTGATTTATTTGCTATTTAACTGATTTGAAATGAAACATCTCAAGGCACTTCTACAGAATAGCATGTCCTCATTTGACAGTAGGAAAAAAAAATGATTATCTTGGTAAAAATCCCAGTTTTCACAGAGAATATTCTGACTGAGAGTCAGTTAAATCTCAAAGCACTTACTGCAATTCTATTGCCTTTAAAAACTGCATTTCTATTCCTTCTTCAGATATTTTAGTTATTCTCAGGTATGGCATAAGACTTCTATAGGATGAGTGTGACAGGAAAAAAGAGATTCAGGAAGCTGGTTTCCCCTCTCTCCAATCGATACAATACTTTGTTCTAGAGTATGGCACAGGAATACAACTTACCTTTCATCATCATTCACAAATATAGTCTTGTCTATACAAAAAAAGTTTCCTGTGTATAATTTTAAAAACTGAAGTATTTACAGAGATACAAACACCACAAAGGCCTTGTACTATGGGACAGAACTTGAAGTGTACTTGAAGTGCAATTTGTTTTTGTTTTATGAAGTACAGATTTAGGCAAATGCAAAGTGCTTTTGAAAATGTCATTGTATACTGTGTAAAAAACTAAGAATCAGCTGACATGAGTATTTCAGATTCAACCACTGAATTACCCCTCCCCATCATCACTATGTTTATCAGGCAACGTACAAAGATACGCCTAATGACTTCAGATGAGACTAAGAAAATGAACAAAACAAGGCTTCAGAAAAAACAGCTTACAGAACAAAATACATACAGGGATATGTTGCCTCTGTAAGCATCTAACAGTATACAAAAATACTGCCAGGATAAACTGGCAAAAACAGAGARAATTTCTAGAGCAAATTCAGTGCAATTCTGCATCCGCATATTCTGTAAAATTCTCTGGGCCTGACCCTTTGGAAACAGGGCAATCACAAAACTCAGACTGGGGTTCCAAATCAAATCCATGTATATTTTGTATGTCAGCTCAAATACAGCATTTAAGTCCTTCTCCAATGATATCCCAGAACCTTTTACAGCACCATAGCTTAGTGAAGGAACAAGTCTCATAGCTTTGCATGCATCTCCTACGATAATAATGGGACAGAGTTAGTTTGCCAGCCAAAAGACTAACAAAGACAAGTCTTCAGAGATACTCATAATCTTGGCATCTATCCAACAATCAGGGCAGTTTGAGTCCACTACAGGCAGCCAGAAAAGCTACCTGCTCTCAGTTATGCTGGCATTTTTAAAGAAAGATAGTTTCATTACACAAGTAACGAAATTTTTTCTCTCAGCACATGACAGCTAGCAGGATAGCTTGTGCTGGCCTAATAATACCAAACAAAAAGCATCTTGAAAAGAGAGAAGTGCAAAGTAAGAATAAACGCAGGTTTCCGCTGTTCTTTTGGCAGAAGTATCTAAACAGACACAAAGTTGACATTCACGGGTTGCCAATTCAGACTGTAATTGAGACTGGCTAATAAGAGGAATTAGAAGGTTCTACGAAGGTCAGCAGTAGCGGTGAAGTGCAGCTTTGCCTCAGCAGTACTCGCCAGGGAAGACCTACGTTTTCTACCATGCTTTGCTGACCCTGCAAACACAAAGTATTTGGGGGTGGAGGGTTCCCCTCACTTTTGTAGGGTACATTTGCTCTGGCTTCTTTCTGTATCAGATAGCAAAGGGCCAGATCTCATCAACTCCATGTACCTGACTGTAAAAACTAAGTAAATAATTACTTGAACCACTTGAATCATTAGCAGAGAAGATTAATTCAGTGTAATGCCTTTTCTGAGAATAACCTGAGCCCCAAAAGCCCTTTCACATTAAAAACAACTGCAGTAGCCACACTTCAGAAAACATGGTTTCATCCCCAACACAGAATAGCAAAAACCTCCAATTATCTGAAACAAGTAAACAAATGGCTGTTGGTGGAACTCTGCAATGGAATCTATTTCAATTCTCAGCTATGTCAGATCTGAGGTCTCAGCAAAGTGTAACACTTCAAACACTTCTATATGAACACAACATAGGGGACAAGCCATTGAACCTGCTGCACTGTAACAACCTAACACCTGAATGCATCAATAGCAATAACCGAAGGAAAGCAAAGATGGATATCTGGTTGCAGGAAGAGCACTGGACTAGCTAATGTCAGGATTGGATGAACAGCAGGAAAATCCTCTGGAATGTTCCCACTGGCCCTATTACTGAAGCAGCCAAACTGCACGGAGGTGTTAATGAAAAGGCTTAGGTAAAATTCACCAGGGACAATTCAGGGACAGTAACAGCTAATAACAATACAACAGTAAATCTTAGGCACTTTAGAAGAGCAATACCATTCCCACTTGCAGCTAGAGAAACGGGGAGAGTGATACCAGCTAGCTCTGGAGCAGTAAGAACTAGTTTTGACAGGTCAAAGAAACAGGTCAAAATTAAATCCATGTCCTCTTATCTGTGTTTGCAGCATTTGTTCCAAGCTCTAAATGAGCCTAACTGAGATCTTATCGAAATAAACTGCAAAGCCTCACAGAGGGCCTGCAGAGCTTTGCAGCACATTTAACACAGAGATCCAGATTCAAGAAAGCATCTAAATACATACTCAAGAGAAAGCACTTCTTGAATCAGGGCTCCAACCAAAAAAAAGAGATAACATTAGAAATAAAGTTCTCTGTTCTGACAGAGCATCCAAACATCCATTTGATGACTGTCAATCACCTTTGTAAAAGCTTTTATCACCTGTGAATGACAATACTCAAGTACCTGAAAAACTGTGAACATTTTTGAGTGAAGTTATTTAGTTATAACAGATTTAACTAAGGGAAACATATTTCACCATACCTTCACTACCTAGTCTCTCTATAGCCTTTTCTCTTCCAAGACTTTGAACACATTCAGTGTCCATGAAAGTCAACAGGGGTTGAGAATGTCTGTGCTCTCCGAGGAACGTGATCTGTATAGTTTGCAAAATCTGTGTATATCCTTTAAATAATAAAGGTTACATGTATAAGATATTTCTGACAGTACACAACAGTGATTTAATTACAAGCAAACATAAAAAAGTAACTGGAGATAATTCTAATTTCTTCATTCACTACCTTGCCCCACAACTCTTCATTCCACATTCAATCACAAAATCTAAACATTTAACTAAACTCTAACCAGAGCTATGATTTGAAACTGCTGGCATCAGTGATTTTAGACTAAGTCACAGCAAATGACTTTTTCCATTAAACACTCTTGTTCAATAAAATGAAATTACTGAGTAAGTGACACAGAAGTTTCCTTCTCCTTGTTTTCTATTAGGAAACAATCAGCTTAATAGAGAAAACATCAATACTACATTATCTACTTGACAGGAATGCCAGGAAAAACACATGCAATGCAAGTCCTGAAAACTCCCCGACTTGCGAAGTGTATGTTTCTCTCCATTTGGGACTCAGTTATAACTGACCCTCTTTAGCCGTCTCGTATTATTCCACTGCTGACGACTGTCTGCTAAGGACATTCTAGTATGTGCTAAATCATGAAACTATGATTAAAAAAAAATAAAATTTACATATATAAAACAGACTCCCACACCACATCAATCTTCTGTAACTACTGGTTTCACAGGACCCATTTGTGCTAATGCTGAAGATCTTTTTCTCCTTTGAGCAGTTTGGACTATTGAGACATTATAATACCAAGGAAGTGAGCGAGTCCCAAAGCTATATTAGGGAAAGTATTGCCTTCAGTAAGACTGTAAAACAAACAGGACTCCAAGTTCTCTTTAAAGCTTTTACAAAGACTTAAACACATAATTTAAACGGCAGCTACAGGCAATGGAATTGGCAGGAAAAATTAAGACTGTTTTGAATGACTAGCATAAACCGATTTTAGTGTCATTCATTGCTCTCCTCTAGTGGAAATGCAATCTATGTCCATGAGAGATCCACTGGAGAGCACCAGATGGACTAACGTAAAGCAAACAAGACTACCTGCAATCTCCAATCCAAAGTCCTTTTTCACGTTCCTCATGTCCTTTCTATTCAATGGGACTAGTCACACGATGTTTTTAAGATGTCCCAGCTGTGGTACGAAATAGCAGGATTTTCAGGTTAAAGTTTTTCAGAATGTCTTCACGGTTTTCCAAAGCATTAACAAGATCTTTTCTTTTTACTAAGAAAATTGCCATTTTACTGTGTTAGTAGCTCCTGTTAGACATACTGCATTGTTTTCTGAACAGAAAAACAATTTTAAAGATTAATTATCTACTGGTCCATATTTTTTAAATGACCACAAACAGTAGTCAATAATTTCACTACACAGTTTCTCATTCAGATATGGTAACATTTAAGTGCTAGAAAGACAGTAAGCAAAGTTCACTAACAGAAGAATGCCACAGAAGTCAAGAGGTCTCAGACCTACTGAAACTAAGCTAGTTAAAATGCTGCTGTTGCTCACCACAGGAAAAAACACTATTCAGATTTTTAGTAGGTAAGACTTTTTACAGACATTTAAAATCACTTATTCCTACACTGAAATGTAAATTGCAGCATGTAACTCTTTGTGCGAGGTTACAGTAATCTTCTCAAAAATGTGCACTGCAGATTACAAATGTTTATTAAGCATGGTCCAATTTTGCAGAACTGGGTACTTACTATCACCGAATCTTGTAAGCTGCACTTCAATCTTCTGCTGTTAGCACTTCTTGAAAGGTCTGCAAATAGTTATGTGACTTTATTTTTTCCTTATTTAGTGCTAAAAGAGTTCTCAGTGCTTTGCAGATAAATGTACACATTCCCATAAGAGCTTATAACTTAAATATAAATACAGAGTAATAAACGCGAGAATTAAATGATACATCACAGGAAATATTATTTCTATTCTATTTGTAGTAAGTTAAAAATTAGTAATGGGCCCTACATATTAAGGTGCCTTTGAAGTAGACAACACACTTCGCATTTGATGCTTTTAATCAATTTTCCAAGGAACAATAAACCCAATTAAAAGATACATGGAACAAGTTGTGAGTTTGATTAGTGAACTGTGTGACATCATTATCCCCCTCTTTCATTCTCACCACTGAGGTTCCTTAGGTACCTTCTATCCTGTGTAGTGCATTGCCTAGTATTGCAAAAAGCTCTAAGAGAAGCTCATAAATGTAAAATTAAATTCTTCATGATGTTGTTCTTTTAATTCTCTCCATTTAAAACCCAAATTTTGAACATATTTCAAGGAAAAAATTACATGTTCAGAGATTTCTCTTCTCCTGAAACAATGCAGACAGTACTCTTAAAGACTTCCACTTCACCTTTTCGTTAACATTTTATTATAAAGTCACAGAAATCGGACAATTCTTTCCTAAAGTTAATAAAATATTCCCTTTCTCCCAGCAATTCCATACTGGCTTTTTATGCCAGCAGATCTCTGAACAATGTCATACTGTGCATTGTTTTAAAGGTACCAGGTAGGTGTTCAGAGCTGGGTGATTTCACAGCTCAGAGAAGCACTCAACTAGATAACAGATCAGATTTAACCTCCAGGCTGTCGCACATGTCCGTGTTGTTTCCTGAAAATCTACTAGATCACACAATTAACTCTTAATACTCATTGCAAGCCATTATTCATCCAGAAATTTCCAGTGACAATACTGAGACTTCTTAATCTAGGTAAAATGCTGATCATTTTGCCATCCATGTTAGAAATAATAGTTTTTTCTGTTTCTCATCATTAGTCTGTCTTGTATATTTACACAATAGCCTCTTCTGGGAAAGACCTTCCTCAGTATGTATCAAATGTGTGCACAGTCACTGATACAGTAAGTTTTGATCCTACTGCCTTCAAGCACAACTACAGAACAAATGCATAATAGAATGGAACCACCTGTTTTGCCACAAAAAATATGAACGCTCAAGAGTTCCACACATCTGTTCACAGCGACCTTGTAGACAGTTTCAGCTACAAATTGGTACTGAATTCTTTCAGTACAAAGATTTGTTGTAGAGCTAATACCAGTGTGCTTAATTTATAATAAAGTATTGTTAGTTGGTTAAGTACAGTAATATTCACATATACAGTTAAAAGGCATCAACTGCTGTGACTTATCAGCTTCATTCACTGATAATCAAATTAGCCTTTAAGATTTTTCATTATTGTTCTTCAATATCTGAACTATTCCTGACGCTCATCACAATAAATGGCCTGTTTACTTTTTCACTCACCTTTAAGTAAATTGGTCAGTAATGGAATTCTCAGTGACTCCAACAAGGAGTAATGTATGACACCCTAAGAAAATCAGAACAAAGCTATGCCAACTTCTGCATCCAACTATCAAGATATTCGCAATCACTTGTGTGAATATTGACCTCAAAAACTTATTCAAAAATGTGTTGCCTTTGCTTTTACTAAAAAAAAAAAATCAAGATCGACTGGAGATTTACTGTTAAAATTATGGATTAGATATTGATCAATCACAGGCAAAATACTGCTCTTGGTTATCAAAAAAAAAAGTCAACATCAAATCACTTCTGATAGGCCCTGATGCTGCAAATGTAATTTCAGTAGTTCACATGCAGGTTGCATTAAATTATATATCTACAAAGGAGATTATCACCACTTTCCTCTCAAGTAAGAATAATTTAAAAGGAATATTTTAGTAACTTAAGAGTCCATCTTCAATCTACTTTTATCTTAGCAACCTTCCCTATACCTCATTACTTAAGATTTTCCGCTAATCTGTTTCTTAACTCACAACAACTCAACTTTTTTGTCAAAAGTACTACTCCAAGTTTTCAAATCTTTTTATTTTGTATGCTTCCTGTGCACCTTTAGGAATAGTTATCAATTAATAATACATAAAAAATGAGACCTGTCTTTTTAATGTAAGGAGGTGGAAGATAATTCCACTTGTTAAGAAAAAGAAGTAAAGATTGAGATAAATCCCTAGAGGTAAAGAGCAGCATACCAGGAACATCACTAGATGCAGTAATGGGAGTTTTCACGTGATGTCTATACTAGTGAATCAAATCCAAGTGCCAATCCTCAGAAACGAAACACTGCACTATAGGTGTTTCATAATGGATGAGCAGACCCTATGTGCAACTGTCTAAAGGATTCATAGTAATTTTTAATGTATATGACTGATGAAATTAATAAAATCTATGYAAATAACAGAACATTACAGACTGAAGGCATTCCAGCATGCCTCCTTCCAGAAGGTCTCTCTCCATGAAACCTAGTCTCCAAAAAACAGCTGTTTTAGAATTCACTCTCATCAGATTTCAAATGAAGAAGTCCTCTAACTTTCAGTACAGTCCCTTTCCAAAAAAACAACGCTGCAATACAGAACCTTGGCATGGCAAAACTAACAGCCTCATAAATTTTCCCAGTGTGTAACTTATTCTCTCAAAAAAGTAAGTAACCAGAAAACTTTCTATAAAAATAATAAAATGTTGTAGTGTTTTATGTAATGTAATAGAATAAAATATCGAAACTTCCACATCTGAACCGATTATAGTGGCAGATAGAGATATCAAAAGGAAAAGGATGCTAAAGCCTAGCTTGGAATGGTGTGCAGTATCTCTCAGCTCAAACATAATTCCATCAATCTGAGCAAACTTCTTTCTGCATGCCAAAATAATGCAAACAAGAACTGAACCACAGGAAGTTCCACCTGAACATGAGGAAGAATTTGTTCCCTGTGAGAGTGACAGAGCCCTGGCACAGGTTGCCCAGAGGTTGTAGAGTCTCCTCCTCTGGAGATCTTCAAGGCTCGCCTGGATGCAACCYTGTCTAACATGCTCTAGGCGACCCTGCTGAGCAGGGGGGTTGGACCAGATGATCTCCAGAGGTCCCGTCCAACCTTACTGATTCTATGATTCTAAAGCAATAATGATTCTTTCCCCTCCACCACCTCCAACCGCAAGAGGTGGGGCAAAGAATTAGATCTTGAGATAAAAATTGAGCTCAGATCTCAAGCTCAGCTTCTATTCGGATGTATTAATGGTACTTTATGCAGTACTCACCCTGTTTTTTCTGAACTATTTAGCTTGGTGTACAGATCAGCTCTGTTAATTTCATTATTCTCCTTGGCAAGATTAAAAATATTTGAAGGAATTCAAACACCTTATGCACCACAAAACCACTAAATATACTCAAAAGATCACTCTGGAAGGGAAGGATCTTATATAGGGAGAAAAAGTGGTGAGCTTTTTTACACAAGTCTTTTCTCCTTTTTCAGGTGACAGTCAGAGGCAAAACACATCACTGCAAGTCCGTTGGCTGCCAATCTCCACAGCCTTCCTTAGAGTTTCAACATTTTGCCATTTGGCAGGCACTTAAARTCACTATTTATTTTCTTAGCTTGGGGGGAGGGAGGGCTAAAAGAAGTAGTGCCTGAATATATTCCCAACTTTGATGAAGCATTACCTTTCCCCTCTAAGCAGTAATACATATTATAAATGGACACATGAACAGAAAAAAGATCTGCATATGTTTATAAAGATGGAGTGGAATAGGAATTGTTTCAGTTTCATTTTTCCTCATTTTCCTACATTTAGAATGACCTTAATTACTTATTCCTCCGAAACCTTTTACCTCTTCCTTGGTATTCTCTGCAGTCTGTTCAGAGTTGAGATTTCCAAGTGAAATAGTATCATCAAAGACTATACACATCAGTTGATTAGCTTATTTTGGCTAATATCTGAGAAATGAACAAATGCTTCACAAATGGCATTGGGAAATTAGGTGATTTTACTCCAAAAATGATTGCATACACAAACTACAATTCACCTCCACAGTTCGTATGTGGAGGCAACTTTTTTCAATGTTTTGGATAATTAGCAGACTATTTCTGTCTTTTATTTTTTCATTAGCTTACTGCTACATCACATCTCTGCTATCCTGTTATACAAACAAGAGCAGACTGTAGAATTCAAGAAAATTCTCCTTGAAGCCAGAGTTGCTTTGTAAAATGTGGCTTCCTTTGGGGAAAGCAAARTACTTCAAGGCAAGGAAGTGTACAGAACTGAGAGCATTTCCTGCACCATCTCTGAAATCAGCCTGTCCAGTAAAGCCAGCCCTCCTAACAAACACCAACAAGGTATCCTTGGCATAGGCCGAGTTCTGGTTTATCCACCACACTATTCATGGACTGGATGCTGGTCTGAATTCATCTGGTGCCTACAAATGTTACTAGGATCTTCTGTGCAGCATACATATCTATAGAACATAGCTTCTGTGAGTACAACCATCTGCATATGGAAGATACATCCTATTAGCTGAACAGGATAGGCTAAGAAAATTGTCATCAAGAATCATCTCTTCAGGGAATCCTTATTAGGGCAGTGAGGCTGAAGTCTCCTTGTCTATGGAAGAAATAATCCAGTTCTTGATACTGCCATGATTTGATGATGCTATTTGTATTTTAACTGAATGTGTAAATGAACTTAAACAATTGCTTCATAGCATTTTGAGGTATCTATGCCACTACTAAGAACATTAAAAATACAATGCCATGAGAATAAACTTTGTTAAAAACACACCACATTAGTGGTATGCCTGGCAGAAGGCATTATCCCTTTTAATAAAAAATGAAGAGCCTCATAGAAGATTCAGTTCTGCTGAAGATCCTGTGTCCAGCCTCTTCAATCTCTCCTGGCTAAAACCAGTTTTACTTAGCTTGATACTGCACATACTCTGCATATTAACCACATACAGATCTTGTAAATATGAAGTGCAACAGAGGAAGTAGAATCAGCAGTTCAACGATTCCCATGTTTTATTTAGAAAGCAAAGCAACAGAGTGAAGTGATGGTTTGTGGAATATGGAGGTGGCAAATTACAAGAGCTGAAGCGGCAAATGAGACAGAAAAGCAGGAGACTAACAGATGTGCTAGAATTGGGGTGGAAAAAAAGAAAAAAACACGTTCTCTGGGCACATCATGCTGAGTTGTTGCCAAACATACTGAACAGAGCTAAATATTTAGGGCCTGAGACCATGAATGAGTCTAATATCTACACATTGAGAGCGGGAATAGGGAGTCAGCACATCTCCAGTGTAATGACAACAACAGGAAGATGACTTACTGTATGCCCAGAAAGCTGAAGAACATCCTATGGAGCTCAGAGGAGATTCCTGATTAGCAACATTGAAGCCTGAATCCATTCTGCTCCAAACAGACGCAGCAACAGCAGCACAATATAGGTTTTCCCTGACAGTTTTGCTAAGATATCTCTGTTCTGACCTGCTTAATAAAAGCTACTGCATTAGCCAGCTTCTAGACTGTTTAACTGTGGATTTGTCCACACTGCAATTTAGAGGTAAGACTGCAGTTCCTGCAAAAGTATCCAAGATTTCTTAGGATGAGTTAGTTTAAGTGATTATGTGTTACCGTGGCAGCACAGACTTCCACATGGAATGCACAAAACTTCCATGTAGGCACTGTAAATGTTTAAAAGTGCTTGAAAATGATCAAAACTTGTACTATTAGAGAGCCCTAGTGCCACTGGTAGCCTTAGATACATCTTCAGAAGTAGCAGAAGCATCTCAGGATTTTGGTGTACATACGCCCACAATGAAGACAAATGCATCTATATTCATGTTTTAGTTCAGAACAATAGCATGCTTTTGAAGCAAGTATCACAATTATCACCACTTATGATGCTTTAGTTTGCATCATGGAGCAGTCCTTGAGCTCACAAACTGGATTTCCTTCACAGTAAAATGAAGTGTAAGACATTTCAGAAGGTTACCTAATATATTACTGCAGCAAATGGGCATTCAGCCTCTGTGACAAGACTAAAGCTATTGGTTGTTAAAAAGCCTTAAAATTTGTATAGTAGGATGTCAGGTCTTCAGCTCTGTTCTGCTCTACAGACGTGCTTCTTTTGGCTGAAACTGCTTGCTAATGTAGACAAATACAGAGGATGACGAACAGACACTCAACTGCCATCAGGATTCTGCTCACTAAGGGACTAGTACTTAAAAATCATAATTTTTTCCACGTATTCCTCTGCATGCTCATTCTCTAAGAAGAGAGACTAAACAGTCCAGAAAACAAAGTCCAAAACTTACAAGAATCACTACAAATTGAAAGTAGAAACGTGAAGATTTCAAGATCTATCACTTCTCTCTGCACTGCTTTCCTTCCTCTCAGGCTCTGCAATTAAAAACCTCTCTGTTTCTAAAAAGAGGAGCTTTATTTTGTCAAATAAAAGAGCAAAGCATGAATATTGTCACACTGCAAGCAAAGACAATGCAGAAGCACCCAGAAAACAAATAAAATACATGAACACAATATATTTTCCATACCTGAGTGTAAACAGTTGTAGAACTGAGAAAAAATAAAATCATTAAGAGAGACATGGAGCTACTGGAGAGTCCAGCGTAGGGCTACGAAGATGCTCAGAGGGCTGGAGCACCKGCCCTATGAGGAATGGCTGCGAGAGCTGGGCCTCTTCAGCCTGGGGAAGAGAAGACTGAGGGGGGATCTTATCAATGTGTACAAGCACCTGAAGGGAGGGTGTCAAGGGGACGGGGACAAACTCTTTTCAGTTGCCCCATGTGACAGGACAAGAGGCAGTGGGCAGAAACTGGAGCACAGGAAGTTCCGCCTGAACGTGAGGGGGAATTTCTTCCCTGTGAGAGTGACGGAGCCCTGGCACAGGTTGCCCAGMGAGGTTGTGGAGTCTCCTTCTCTGGAGATCTTCAAGGCTCGCCTGGATGCAACCCTGTCTAACGTGTTCTAGATGACCCTGCTGAGCAGGGAGGTTGGACTAGATGATCTCCAGASGTCCCTTCCAACCCTACTGATTCTATGGTTCTATGTATCCTGGGTATACATAAGGAATCAATGGTGGTGGCTAACTCACCATGACATTATCTGTAATGGCAAAATTTTTATTACATCATCACATATARAACTGGAGAACTGCCCAGGATAGTCCAATTTCAGTACATACTAGCCAAAACTTGGACTCATTAAGGAATAGAAAGTAGCATTGTAAGAGAAGACAGATATTAATAAAAAATGACCTACATAGATTACCAACTTCACTGGAGAATTTAGGTTAAGGTTATAGATTGAACAGTGGGGAAAAAAGATAACGGAAATGGTTACAAAGTTTTCGGGCATGATGAAAAAGGAAATCTGTCAATGTTTATGCAGCTGGCAAAGTCTCAAAGAAAACGTATCACTGATCATATAGGATTTTGATTACCATGAAACAGACATTACAGAGAATTGTGGAATAGCTTAGGTTGCACAAGTACTGGGAGCACATTAGCAAAAATACAAGAAAGGAGTTTGGCTTTCAAAGAGACAATCAGAGAAAAAAATGATTAAAAAACAGACATTCACATCACAAACCAATCACAAAACATCAAAAACAAAACAAAAACAAAGGAAAACATAAGCAAGAGAAGTGTGATGACCCCCATCCCCCAAGGTATATTTGCCAGTAAAAATACTTGCTAGTAACAGCTCCATAGCTTCACTGCTTGTCTTTAGCATCTTTCCCTCCTCTAGTGTCAGCTCCTTCAGTGGGGAAGTCTGGCAGCTGCTAGTTGACCCTCTTCATTTTCATAAGTATAATTTTCAAGAGCACCAAAGTGATTTGCAATCCTATGAATCAATTCAAGCGCATTAGGAACCTAGAAGCCTAGACAGATTATGGGTTAAGTCACACCAAAATGTGAAAACAGGCTCTAAGTCATTTTGATAATTTACTCAAAGTCTACCTGGGAAGAAACAAGCTCCTACTTCCTCACTCCAGTCATACTTCCTTTCCTAACTATCCATCTCCCATAAAGGAAAAAATCTCAATTTTGCAGGTAAGTGAAGAAACAGAGTTACTAAATACTTTGAAAAGTGGTATTTCCTCACACTTTATAATGATTTCATTTACGTGTGTATTGCTTTATCAACTTTTTGTCCTTATCTGTATTATTAATAGGGTGTCCAATCCCGGGAAATGCTAAGCATGTCCTAGAATGTCTCATACCTTCATTCAAAGCCTCTTCTGTTTTGATTTAGAATAGTGAAAATGTTCAAGGAAATGGGAAAGCATCAGAATCTTCTGTTTTAGGTGTCTCTTGTGAACTAAGAGAATGCATTAAGTAAAACAAGGTCCAAGTAGATGCACAGACTTCCCATGTATCTTCTAACTCTGGCAAACAGAAGTGCTTAAGTCCTACCCAGCAGATTATTGAGCACCACCAAGTATTACAATGCAGTGTACTTCTTACCAGTTTTACTATACAGATAAAAAATTCAAAGTGTGATGAGCTACCCTGACCCGAGAAAAGGAGCATAAAAATGATGTCCGTGCAATATATCTGAAGTAAAAGATCACTAACTCAACCTTTAACTGACTTTTTAAAATAAAAAATGAARAGAAATTCCTAAAACAGCATTCCAGAAGAAAAAACCTTGTAGAAGTTGAATTACCACTTGACTATGGCTGTCTATGCTTTTCCCCCCTTTTTGAAATTGTCATCTGCTGAAGAACTCTCAACTGCTCTCACCTACATTCAGAACTAAAGTTGGTGCCAGGTACTTGTTCTACATCTAGTGCAGCAAGAACCTGGCTGGTAGTCTATCAGACTTTGAATATAGCCCGGTTCATCTTTTTTCTTCCTTTTTTTTTTTTTTTTTAAGAGTAAGTCTTTGCCTGAAAAAAACTATCCCAGCTTCAATTATACCTCAGGATCCAGCCATACCTGCATGAGTTGGGGAAGCAGCTAAGACTCTGAAAAGTAATTTGTATCAGTCCATTATCACTGAAAAAACAGAGAATTATTTAAATATACATATTCCTCACCAGGCGACAATCTAAATAGCAAGTGAAATTAGTATTTTGTCATACTCAATCAAAAATCCACACTTTCCAAAGAAAAGTCTTACACTGAAGAAAAAAATCCTATTATCTACAGTAACTGTCAATTTTCATTTTAGCAGTCCCAAGAGGCCTGACAGAGCTGGAATCCTTTTTTTGCTGGGTTCCTTACTGAGTGAAAGAGAAATAAGAAGAGTAAAAGCCAACCCTGAGAGGTTTCTTGTGTGAAAGGAAATGATAGGCTCATGAAAATCCAATGCAACATATAAGAGATAAGCACTGGCAATGGAAGACACACAACACAGTTTGCATAAAGTTCCTCACTAAAAGTTCACTCAGTTTTTGGGTTGGATACAGGTTGGATTCCACAAAGGAGCATGATCTGCATGACCCAGCATGAAACTGCTTTTCACTTTTGCATATGTATCAAAAATACACATGATGGATTTCCATTTGTATTGTTCCAACTGCCAAACATGCTACTGCAGTCAATAATACTGTATTATTTCAATMTCACGAGGAAGCCGAGCGTATAGTAATTATCAAAGTGTAACTGGTCTTCTGAAAATGAAGTAGACCTCTAAGTGCTGAGAAACAGAAATATCTAAAGCGTGTTCAACAGGGAAAAAGACTAGATAGACAAGTATCTGTCCCATCTCCTGCTGAATTAATATGAACTTTGCCAAAACACAATCGTTTCTTTTGCTGCCTTCTAGTACTTACRGATCTTACTTCCTAGGCTTTAGGAGTACTTTGTCAATCTCCCTCAAAGATCAAGACCTAGATTTGAAAAATGGAAGGTCTGAAGTTTTGATTTTTGTGAAAAATATTCCCCCTCTGAAAAGGAGTTTTCTATCCTTCACCGATTATCTGTGTAACCACATTCAGGATTTCACCCATTCAGTTCCTTTTCCCAGCTATTTGGATAGATTTCAAGGAAGAAAATCAAGACTCTTAGAAGGAATGAAGCATGTAACAACAAAACACAATGGCAACTTCCTTTCTTTAGTTGTAGCATTAAAAAGAAGTGTTGCATTAAGAAGATATGCAAGTATTAATTTGTTTTATCTTTTATTATTGTGCAAATAAGATATGCCAGAAATACAGTCATATTCTTACCCCTGAAGGCTTAACTGAAACAAATTCTCTTTGTTTAATCCAAAAAAAGTAGGTAGTAAAATTTGTTTTAATTTGACTATTGCTATTAAGCCAGTAATATAAGGTAAGAATACTGTGGTGTTCAGATCTTATGAATATGTTAGACCTTTGTATAACATGATTAATTCTTTCATGTGGTAGGCTCTACACTTGGATATATTTAAGAGTTTAGCTACTTTAAATAAGGAATGGGATTCTATCTGGTATCATATTCCACAGAGGTTCCTCTAAACGACAGAAAACAAGTCCGCTTCTACAGTGATATAAACCTGAGTGATTGTTACAATACTCCTCAGTCACTAAATAGTGGTCCCTTGAAGAGTAATATTGATTTACAGAAAATCCAAGAGATTCATGAAAGTATTAAGAATTAATTGATAGTTTAATTTATTTTCAGGCCCTATAACATTTGACTTAGTACAGTTCTGTCTGAAGTCAAATGCTACCTTTGAAATATGATAGTAAGTGGAAGAGAGAACTCTTAATGAATTATATCACTTAATGTCAGCTGTATTTAAAACACGTGACTTTTTTTTTTTAATTACAATTTCATAGTTTGGATTAGTAAAATCAAAGCTTGAAAATGACGTAGCACAGGAAGACAGTACCACGGTACTGAAATGAACACGCCAAGACTGAAATAGCTGACATCACAGAAGMTCTTAGGAGTATGTGGCAAGCAACTAGTTGCCTGCTTTGAAAATCTAGAGTTCAACAACTACCTTTTACAGACCCTCAGCTCTCTCTCTGTACTACACAGAAACATAAATTAGTTGGAGTAATTCTTGGGCATATGCTGGGGTATCAGAGATTGAAATATTTAAGTGCTGAATAACTGAATGAACAAATGGTGTGTGGTAAGGCAGTATGTCCTCAGAGGGGAAAAAAAMCATAAAACAGAAATTACTTACAGTTTTGGATAACTAACTTGAAACACTTAAGAGGGCTTGATTTCCAAAGGTAAATACATAAGATTGTTTAATAAAATCATAGCTCTGTTCTGTGTTTCAGTATAAACAATTGCAAGCTAAAAAAATCGTCATTTCTAAAAATTGAAATCTTGGCCAAGCTTTAAAGATGCCAAACCTCAAGAAACATACTCTGTAGAGCATTCATTTATACAGCACTTAGAGTGGAATTCCTATCCTTTAACTTTAGGCATCTGAAAGTTGCACATCAGTGTTTCTTGTATCAGAGAAGAGCATTAAGTGCATTCAGAGGGCAATTCATCCCACAGAATGAGACAGAATATTCTTTCTAAGTGCATTTCAACTGGATGAGACAGCTGTAGATAGAGAAGCAAAGGGTGTAGAAAAACAGAATATCTTTTATTAAATCAACTGTTACAGTTGGAATAAAAGACAAGTTTTCTAGCAAATAGAAGTATTTACTTTATGTGAAAGATTTATCTACTTATGATGAAATTATCATACAGTAAGAAAGAATAAAATCAATTAACAATGTTATCTAATAAATAAGCACAGAGAGAAAATTTGTATCAACTTCAAGCAACACCTCCCTGCTTGGTGCTGAATATCATTAACTATTTGGTATTAGAGATAAGGGGGGGAGGGGGACTTAGTAAGTCCTGAAATCACAGAAACACAAAATGTTTGTCACTTACTTCTGAAATAATACCATGGCTTTCACCACTCAAAGTTCATTTAAAAACTCTATCCTCTCCACTTATGGTTAAAAGATGCCTTGATCCCTTCAAGGAAGTGTTATCCCATGAATCTGTAGCTGTTTCACCTGAGGGTATCTGGCATCAATCTATGCCTGAAAAGACTTTCTTTGAAAGACAAAAGTTTTGCAAAATTGTCTCCTTGAAAATGGCACAGACGTGTGTAAGAGACATACTAGAAATAAAAGACAGTAACAGAGAGCCTCTTGCTTTACTGTGTTGTTAACGTACAGAAGAAATGAACATAAATAAAAAAATTGGCAATAGAAGGGCTCCATAGCATGCATGACAAGGAGAGAAAAATCAGTACTGCAGTTCCTCTGGCCTCTTTCTTACCAGAAAAAAAAATAGAAAGTCTGTTCTTTCTGTCCCCCCCGGGACTTCATGGTTTTGGGCAGCAATACGTGGAGGAGAAACCGTTCTCTGGCCTGAATTCAGCCAGTTGTTCCCTACAGTTAGTGCCTCAAACCATTTTGCAGCTCCAGTTTCTTAAGTTAAAAGATCTTCCTCTAGGAACCTGCTCATAGGATGGTTCATTAGCATAAAATTCATACTTTTAAAGGTCATTTGGGAAGAGTGGATTAATTTTGTACAGATCTTGGTTACTGTAAAGATGACTGAAGAATACTGCCTCAGTGAGATACTGTTAGTCACAAAATTAACTGCAGTAGTTTGAAGGGAAATCAATGGAACGCCAAGCAAACTGGGCATAATGCTGCTAACTGCAGCACGAATCAGCACCATGCTGTTTTTTACTATGCTGGCACTGAACACATCTTAGTCAGCTTGGCAAGCAGGTTACCACTGAGGCAATACTATTAATAGGACTTGAGAGTTCAGTGAGCTTGAATATCACAACAATATGGAATAGCAAAGCCTTGATACTGACCTTCCAGAGAGTACTGGGGAGAAATGAATGAGATGTTTTAAGACATCCTTCAATCTCTGCTCATTTTTGCTGGTTTCCTGTTAACTCCATAATGCAATTTTGTACCTTCCGTAAGGTAATGAGACTGTAGCATTGAAGGTACACCAAGTGTGTGGTGGGAATCTCTGACGGTTCCAAAGAGAGATCAAAAGTAAGGATAAAGTTAACTAGCACCAAGGTGTTCATTTGTGTTTGAAATTTTCTGGATGAGCTTGGGTCCGCATCTTGCAAACAGGGAAAGTTCACCAAGTCTTGTGTTGATGGTCAGTCATAAAGTGACATTGTTACCTGTTTCTATTTCACTACCACAAGAGACTTCCCTTCCTCTATACACAAATAATAAACACATGCTAGAACAACCGGTTTCAGACTAAACAGAATGGTAAGAAAGACTACATTCGACTCTAACAGTCTATCATAACTGTTGTCATGAATACTATTTATGTATTAGAAGAGCTCTTCAAACCTCTTGAGGTATTTTTGAGAACAAGGATATCTTAGTTTCACCACTGAGCACACAATGCTAGGACAAACAAACATAGTGAATGACATGCAAGTTCTCTTGTTTAGTGACTCAAGTGTCCATTCACAAAACTGCAGTAACTATTAGGCGTGTACTGTCAACTTTGTAAATTTTAGTCCTTTTTTGGGGGAACCAAATGTATTTTTAATCTCCACCTAGTATCTCATGAGTATATTCTAAATAGAACTTAATAAATGGTCACACATCAAGGTATATCAGAACATAAGATTTGCTGAAAATATTTGCTTACGAAAATTCTCACAGATATAATAGCACATTAACTGCCAAGCCACTTGACAAATCATGAAGTGTACTTATGGTTAGGGTAATCCATAAAAATGAGCAATACCCAAGTCACAAGAGTGYGACGCACATGTAGAACATGATATAAAGTGAATGGCTAGCTGATACCAGATGATGTAACGGTTTTCAACTCTAAAGACACACCTGGAGCCATATGTTTATTAAATGTGCGTGCTCCTTGGAAAATAACTCTTGCCTACAAGATTTTAGCACTGTAGGTATTTCACTATCTTTGAGTACAGTCCTTTTGTAAGGATACCTGACCCTACAGTTAAGAAAGAAACAGTAAATGTGATCTCTCTTGACTTTAGAAAGTGAAGTCCTACACAACACTCACATAAACAAGCTAAGAAGGTACAACTTACRTTAAATGAATGTAGGTTGGCAGAGATCCTCGTGAAGGAATTTACTGTAAGAAAGCTGTCAATTATTTTCAGTCAAGTAGAGGAGACCCATGAACTGTGATCCTGTAGCAGTCTGTTCCAGGACTTCTGCAATATGCTGGATGGTGGAATGTTTGGTACACTTAAAAAATCCAGAGATGACCTCTTAGCTGGAGGTGTTACAAACATTTTGGAGAACAGTCTCAGAACTCAAAATCATCAAGGCAAACTGAAGAAATGAACTGAAACCTATCAGGCTGAAAGACCAGAGAAGTGTAGATTGCTGCATATACTATACTACATAAGGATAATTAAAGGCAGAGAAACAAAACAAAAATAAACAGGAGAGTATCTTCCTGGGCAGCAGTATGATAGCAGAGGATCCACAAACTGACTGATGTGCGGAGGCACATGTCATATGATATATTAACAGCAATGTTTTAAGTGAGAAACCAGCAATAATTATTCACTCTGTTTCATGCTAGTGAGGTCTGGATACAAGTTAACAGATTCAAACCCTACTGCAGGCACAAATTTAAACTATAAAATGCAGAAGCAGCAGTTATCAAAATCTCCACAGGGACTTCGTTACTGAAACGGATTTTCTGGAAAAGGCAATGTACAGGAAACTATAGCAAATGGGCATCAGCAACATACCGAAACTTAGAACAGACAAATAATTGTTGTTTCCTTGAATACTACCACTGCACACTGTCTAGGCAGCTATAATAGCTACAGGGCTATTATATAAATACATAGGCATATTCCCAAATTACACCAACTACTCAACTTTCATTTTTCATTTGGAGAACTAACCAACTTTTGGTTTCCCTATAAAGCAAGCTTTGCATAATGAAGCAGTAGAATTCAGCATGTTTGCAGCCTTTTTTTTCCCCTAGATGTCTGCCACATCCCTAGTACTTTTACCGTACGTGAACTAAACCATCTTTCTTTTCCAATTTTTTTCAACACAGTGAGAGAATCCTCAGGCTAACTCTGCAATCTTCATTGTCCCTTGAGGAAGGAGTTTATTAAAAAGACCTATTTGTTTTTAGATTCATTCTTGATTTTCGTATTTAATAATTTATCATCTAAGACTCACTGCATTTTTGCTATAGTTTAACAATTTAATCAGTTGAGCTATCAAATAATATACTTGAGTAGGTTTTCACTATTCCCTGGATAGAAACTAAAACCAAAACCAGTAAGAAACAGATATCCTCCATAACTTTAACCAAAGAATRTAAGTATCACATTAACAAAATGCCACAATCCAGCAAAGACATTTCAGTGTAGGAGACTTCATTATCTCAAGCCTGATTTGGACAGAAGAACCATGTTATGGATCATCTCATTTTCAGAGTTAGGTTATTCCTGAAATAATTCTAGCTATTACGCACATGCTATCCTTCTCCATATAGGGATCTCAGCGAATGGAGAAAATTGGTTTAACTTTCAGCTTTAAAGTTGGTAGAAGACTTTAGCCTTTTAAGTTAGTTAGTAACTTCAGGGACCTACCTAATTAAAAGCAGAATTAACGCTTTTGTTGGTCATCCTTTTATAAAGGAGACACTTCTTCGATACATTACTGCGGTGCTTTGGTTCATTTAACGGAGTACATGAATAAGAAAAAAATTCCTCTTACTACATTAAAAATTACAAGGATTTTTAATTCATACACAAAATAGAAAATTATCAGTCCTCAATAACTAGAACCAATTTGTAACGATCTGAAATATGACTACAGCAAGGAAAGGCTCAAGCCTTTAACATGAAGCTCAAAATGGTAAAAGTATGATGCTGTAGTTTTATCAGAGATAGCATGTGACTTTGTTCATATTCCAACCTCATTTACTCACTACAATTCTTTAAAGCGCTTAATAATTAATGATTTTCCAGCAGTTTTTTAATCATTTAAGTATTATATTATATTGCACATTGACTATTTCTGTCATCAGAAGTACAGCTTTAAAGCCTAAACAGGAAATATTCAAATAATACTTTCTCTGCAGCACTTTTGGTTAAGTATTGATGGCAATTCTGTTACTGGATGTAAACCAAAGTATTTCTAAAATTTATTTATTTATTTTAAAAAGACACATGGATTCATGGTTCCCCATATAAAACAGATGAAAATTAGCCACGTATCTGGCTTCAAAGAAAAAAAAAATCAGCTAAATGCTCATTTTGAAGAATATTGTTTTTAACTTAATTGCATTCAAGACTCCTACGGAATTTTTCACTTTATTTCCTACAAAATGGAACGATTTATCCTGGCAATGAACAGCTTTCTGTTTTTTATACCCACTGACACTCCTATTGAAAGAGATGTTCCAGTACCACTCTCTGGACTCTAGAATGCCTCATAGTTTTATGTTATGCTTTCTTCACATGTTAGTGTAAAATATTTAGAGTAGATTAGAACTTGAAACTTGCCTCTTCCTGTAAGCATCAGATCCTTGGCTGGCAAAAATCTGACACATACCCTTTTGAAATCTTAGACAATAAAAACTTTGGGGTCTAACTGAAGTTAGAGATTTAAACAGCATTTTTCAACTTCATTTTTTCAGTTATCTAGTAGATGTCACACCAGTCACTAGCCTACTTGATGTCAATCCAGTCATTACTATTTTAGATTACTAATAGGGTTACTAATTTCAGATGGTGGAAATGTATCATCTAGTAGGTGCTGATTTAAAATCCAGTTAATAGATCTTCATTTTAAAAAAAATTAAGCAGCATTTAAAGATACAACTTTGGCAGCCTCCTAAAAAGAAAACTGACAGATCACCAGTGAGAGCATTTAGTTTAATACTGATTACTCTTTTTACAGCTCAATTACACTTCTAATTAGGGTTGACTTGTTCTATCCTTAGCAATGAAAGCAAAACTGACACCTAAGAAAAATAAAGCGGAATTTTTTTCATTAATGTGGACATACATGCCATCAGAAACAAGAAAAACTTGTGTATCTGACACTTCTGCTTTTTTTCCCCCCATATTAAGTAAGCTGTATTACCTGAAAATAGGCTATTGCAAATTCAGACTACAGGTATGCAACCAGCTACATCTAGGTAAGTCTTTTTTGTGATTCTGACTATCTGAACAGAAAGCACCATGAAAAGGCAATGCTTCTTTCCTGTTATTTCCTGAAACAATACCTTACACATTCAGAGAGCAGAAGGAAAAAGAAATTGTCAGTTCATTGGTTTTCCTCACAATAGTTCTCTATGACATTCAAAGTGATTCTCATTTCTGTTCTTACTGCTTCCCCTTCCAGCTATCTCATTAGAGAGTTAAAATTCCCATTAAAGAGGATTAAGATCTCTCAGTAGTTCCTAAAGAATATTCACTCTCTTTTCTCACTTTTGCACATCTACTTAAAGCAAGTATTTCTGCCACGGGCAGATGACTTGCTCAAAAGAAACAGGTAGGTGTTAACCTTTAAGTTCTGTAACTGATTTGCACAGCATGGCCACCCAAAGAACTGAACCCCACCCCCAGTCTTTATCTATGTATTTAGTATTTATTTCAGTAAGGTACCACTTTCCTCTCCCAAAGCAGAAAATGATTATCAACCACATCTTTATTTGACCTTGAGAATGTCTATTTCCATTTATCTCTGTTGACCTCCTCCAAGATTCTCTCTCTTCCAAATGATTTTCCACAGCCTTCCTGTAACAAGTAACTAAATTTCTTCACATACTGGGGGAATGTAGTGACTGAGTCCTGTCTCCAGCTCCAGTGGCAGCACCCTTGCACCATGCTCATCTGTCTGCCTCACTGTCTTCATTTGGTAAACCCACTATGTTAATGGTAATGTCTACCTGTTGTCTGGATGCTGTGACCTTAGTACCACCTCCTCCTTTAAATGCTTCAAAACCAAAACCCCATGAACTTCAGTGAACAGCAGGTTCTTTCACTGCCTTCATGCAGTCTTCCTGCTTTTGCAATGATGTCACAAAACTGGCCATACTACTTACTATTAATGTATAGCTACAACCTTTCGATGGTACAAACCCATCTAAAAATGATTCTGCACATACAAAATGTGAACATTTTCTCATAGTCACATTCATCCAGGCCCTGTCAATTTTAAAGCATATTAATATTCCTAGAGTGACAGAAATTAACACTACCTTGTCATATCTTAAGAACTGACTTTGTACTGGCAGGTTAGCTATCTTWTCTTAGGAAAAAGATGCATTAATTGTCCAAGGTAGTAAATGGCAGTAAATAGCTTTGCTTTCTGTAGTATTTAGAAGTCATTCATAGGTTTATTCTTGTTAATGGTAGTAACAGTGATGTGTTCAGAATAGAAGTACGTCCAATTACAACATCAAATAGAGGTAGGCTTAGGTACTGAGTCACTGTTCATGAACCATCAAAACAACATTATCATGTTTTAAAATCAAAATCCCCCAAAATAATTGGGGCTCATTTACACCAATTATAGACAGATCTTAATAATTTCAAGTGAACTTTGGAAATCTTCTATATACCTCACCAGTAGCTGTAAACATTATTTCCAAAGGTTAATTTCTATGTAACTGTACTTAGTATTAAAGGTTGACTGAATAACTGTAATAGCAGGCAAGGTTAATTTGTCCTGCTTTTATACTTGTTAGCTTCCCTTAGCCTGGATAGTTCTTAGATTTCTGTATCCAAGAAAGTACTAGGTAAGGCATACACATTCTATTATTTCAGCAATGACATTTGTTTATATACTTTGGAATTGGTTTTATAAATGTTTTACAGATTCTGTATCTGGAACATTATTCTTCCCAGCATTCACTGGGCTATACCACCAAGCATAAATAAAGCAAGCGCAAAGGCCTCAAAGGTCTTGAAAGTCTTTCGGATTCTAATTATTTGGACTTCGTTACCTACGATTTCTATAGGAGACTGTGAAATAACCTAATAAAACCAAGGACTCGAAACAGTAGGCTCCAAGATCAAAAGCTCCACAGTGAACTTTCTTGGAGGCAGGTACACAAGTGAAAACTGCTGTGTCAGAAATAGCATTTTCCAAACTATTTCTAGAGGAAAAAAAAAGTGTTCTTTAATGTGTTAAAAGGAATTGTTCTGAATGGAAAGTGGTACATATCTGTGTGTGAGCAGACTTTCTAAAATCAGAAACTACGAACTTACTTAGAGAATTGTTATTTGTGCTGGAATTTACTGTTGCTGCAGAACAACTAAGAACCAACAGGCATGCTCGGATCATCATGACTTTGTTCAAAGAACTGGCATAAGGTCTGTATACCACTCAAACCCTTAAAATATTTATACTACGATTTGGATTCCAAAATAGTAAGAGAGCATCAGGAAGTGTATAAACCTTTGTTATACTGGGCCAAACTTCATCTAGGGTAAGACAAATGAAAAGGCCATGAACAAAATAATTTGGTTCTTAGAGTGACAGCTGTCTGAGCTCCAACACTATTCTCACTGCCCACTCCACTAACCAAGGGTTTCAAAATGGGGAGAAAAGTGCAAAGCACTCTCAAAGGCAGCAGCAAGTACCTCCGCTGGTGTTCTGTTGAAAGTCCTGCTCCCTTACTTTTTTATGGCATGTGCATTAGTGCATGTGGAATGCGGACTGACGTTCTGCACTACTGACTCATACAGCTATTCACRCTCCTTCCAATTGTGGCTTGTCCTCTTTTCCAGGGAATGCAAAATTCACATAATCCACAATATTCTCATTTTACTTGTGTACCCAACACCTGATACGCAACTTTTGAGTGCCTAACAGACAAAGTCCACAGATTACTGCAGGATTTTCCCATTTCCTAAATGTTCACCTCTACAAACATTCTTTGTTACCCATTCCAGGATTTCTTAAAAGTCTCTTGATTAGAATTCCCAGTTGTCAGAACTGTGATATTCTCACCTGTCCTGCTCATTAGTGTCAATCATGCTACACCATCCTGAAAAACCAACCATCCCTTACTTTTATTGTACAATGTGACAGACTACAGAGTGCTGCAGGAGCATAAATGTACTCTGAGACAAATGGCCTCAAAAGGCAAAAGTTCATACGCATGTTAATTTTGATCCTGGACATGTAGTGGTGTAGAAGTCCTGTAAAAGGAGTAAGCTGATTTCCAACACAATTTAATAACTGTCACTTGTACCAGTTCTCAGCCCAGTTGAAGGATTGGGTAGATAATACGCTAAATGAAATTAAAAAAAAAAATAAAATGGAGAATAGGTTGTAGTTTTTAGATTTCATTTTTAAGGCAAACTTCCCTCCATTTAAAAAATGGATGGAGAAATATGGCCCCACATACCATGACGTATTTGATATTTTGTAGGAAACTAAGAGTCAGCATTAAGCACTTTTAGGAAAAGGAACTAAATGTCTTTCTAATAAATATTTAGGTTTCTTTTCTTTATGACATCTAAAGCTTGTCAAGAATCAGAATCTGCACCAATCCTCACTAGTTTGCAATTACTATTTTCTCTGCTGAAACTACAGGGTAAGCTTCAAAGGAATTCACAGATCACTTTTGCCATTAGAAGGAATTTAAACTTTTCGTTATGGAAAAATATGAATCGAACACAGAAGTTCTACAATTTAGGAAAAATGTGCTCAGTATACTTTCGGAAGAACTTGTTTAAAAAAAATGCCTATTATAGATCTTTTTAAAAAACTTTTCAAGTATTTGGAAAGCAGGAAATGATCAGACCTTAAAATGCACCATGTAACATAGGCTTTTACCAAATCTATATCCAAAACAGATCTTTAGCAAAACAATCTTACTTAGAAGACAATGACAAGGGGAATTTTTAATTAAACTATTAAATATCTAAAGAAATTGCATTCATATGGGTCTGACTCTGCCTGCAAACACCTTGTAATTAATAAATATTAATTAATGCAGGAAAAGAAAGCAAAAAACCCCAACATATTTCTAACCCATGTGTTAGAGAAATGTCAGGAAAATTCTTCAGAATGTTCATTTTCTAGTATTTTATTTTGTTTATACCTTATAACTGGATCTACTTTTTTTTCCCGATTAGAGTGTTCATAATAAAATAGAGTAACCATGAAACCAAAAATAATTTATTGCACTATTAATACTAGAAACATCAAAACCAAAAWCTTCAATTTATTTGTTTAGTTTCATGTGAAATTATTCAGATTTTTTTTTGCTTTTTTGGTGTCAACGAGAAAACAAAGTTAGCATCTAGACAAAGATTTTATTCTATGAGTAGCCACACTAAAGGATCCTCTCCAGTATAGCACATTATAGCATGCTAATTAGTTAGAATATTCATACCACTTAAGTCATCAGGTCACCTAAACTTTAAAATCCTCAACCAAGAACCATTCTTTCAAGCTTGATCAAAGAATCTTTAAATCACTGTACATTTTTGGAAAAATGTTTATGTTCAGCAGTAAGTTCCAGCCTACTATAACATATGAGCTTCATTACGCATAGAGAAACTAATGATTAAAACACTGTTAGGGCAGGGGTTGCCTTAAGCCCTTGTATTCAGGGAGGGGAGACTGGCTGATTGTAAGGAGTTTTTATCGATTTTTCTTTGTGCTACACTTTTGTAATGTAAACAAGTGCTTAGCATTAACAGCAAGCCAGTTACTTTAAAAGTCTTTCATAGGAGTTACATAATTTGTCAAAGCTGGAGTTCACCTGTCTCACCGTATGTGGAGATGGTTTTGACTGAGTACCTGTAACAGCCAAAGCGAAAAAATAAATTCACAGTATGCCAAAAACTAAGTCTATTGTATTACGTGGGGTTTTCTGTTCATTTTGGTGGATTCTAGTAAATACAGTCATAGCAATGGTGCACATGCTCCTCTGCGTGACTTATCTCTGCCCTACACATAAGCTGGTTTCAATGAAGTTATTCCTAATTCACACTAACGTGACTGCAGATAGGCTGCAAGAACAAGAAATGTAGTTCTCAGAGATAAAGAATTCTGCTAATACAACATACCAAAATATTTGGCTTTTAGACCCTTATTATATTTAGTGAATATACTGAGCAGCAGCAGAAGCACCACGATCCCTGGTGTATGATGTCCTGAAAATAATGGGACGGGGAGGGTAAAGTTGCCTTATCAATTTACTTCCCTCTCCCATTAAAAATGTAATTATTTTGCTAGTAATTTTATTTCAATAAAGCCAACGTTTTAACAACGTTCACTGAACCAGCCTGTACATTTCTTTACACATTAATTCAAGATATGCCGAAGTAAACAAGGCATCATCCCTCTTAATTCTCTGCCTTTAGAGGTTTAATCAGTTGCCCAAACAGCTTGATGATTACAGAAGATCTTAGAAAAGAGAATTTTATGATTTGAATCCTTATGAGGACTTTTCTAATTTCATCCATGAATTATTTTTGTAACTAGGGAAATTCCCCTGTAGCACCACTGGCTGAAGTCAGGGAATGTAACTGACCACAGTTCCCATCATTCCTTTACCTAGTGGTACCAAAACAATTGGCATCCTGCTGCCATTTTATCCTACCTCCAGTTAACTAAGCTCTCCCATCCTCGGAATGGTAGGCTGGAGAAACAAAGAAATTGAGGGAAATGGAAGGAAAAAATGACAGAGAGGGAGTCTTTTACATTGGTATGAGAGTAGGGGAGGYCATTTGTGTCCTTTTCCCTTTGCTTTGACACAGAAGTTTGCCCAAATATGTTCCTGAAAAAAGAGGGATCAGATTAGGTCTTGCTGGCAAGCAGTGGTTTATCGTGTAACATTTATATAATTGCATATTTACAAATGTGTTTGATAATCCTTAACTACTTGATCAAATTCCTTTGAAACAGTCTGATCAAGGAGGTCATGCAACTGGTGGGTAAAAATTAATTCCTTATGTAGTAGTTCAAGACTCCTTGGAATTGAAATTTTTATACTCTGCTGAACTTTGAGGTATAATTTGAAACAAGGGAAATCTGGAAATTGATCACTATCACTATTAAAATAGCCTGGTAATTCCTTGGCATCTTTACAGAACACTGGAATAGGGGTGAAGAGCTTTGTAGGATTGTAGAGGGAGTAAAAGGAGGAGAAATTTCCCCAACTACTATGCAGGGCAGGACAGGGCAGTTTCTCTCTACTTTTTAGTAAAAGAACTGGTGCTGCTGTAGCTCTTTTGCTTCTCTCTTTTAGCTGTCAAAGATACATTGCTGTAATAAAATCTGGATGCTCTGGTCCTTGCAAGTAGCAAGGTAGGGGACAGGGGGGGATAAGGAGCCTGACAGTGAAGAGTTGACTAGTTTGAACGAATGCATTCGTCTTTATGATTCATGCAAGTGAACTATTCCTTGGACAGTTCACTACATCCTTATCATCCCTTCAGCGATATCGAACGTGCCTACCAGAACAATATCACTTGCACACACCACAGTTTATTTTAAACCATCCTGCTACTATGCTTTCAAAAAGAAAAGATAAAAAAAACCCTTAAGATTCCAGAGCAATTACATTAAAAGCATTTACACTAAAAAAACTGCTACTGATCGTTGCTCATCAGCTTTCAGCACATGTACAGTGCAACAAAAGAAGAATTAAATTTAGATGTCTAATTGCAAGGGATGCACTGAATTACCAAAAACAATTCAACAGCTCATTCTGACAGCAGATACTGCAGGTATCTGGGCATTTAGCAGCTTAAGTTCAAACTCCATGCCTGTGAATATGGGTTTCTAAGTATTTTCAGAAAATTGCAGTATTTCTTTTACATCTCATACAAAGTATAACATAATATGATACCACTAAAAGCTAAAAATCAAGGACTTCCGCACATAACAATGTCTAACAGAAGTATAATAGGTCATGTTATTTAAAACTGAATCATATTCCTAATCTTGAATTGTAAGACTTTCTATAAAAAGGTAAATTCTTCAATTAAAAAAAATTGCCAAAACCAAGAAGTGAGTATGATAGTCATTAAAATTGTAAACAATTATTTTCTATTGGCATCTATTATTGAAATTTGGAAGCAGATGAAAAAACATTTCTATTTCAAGTGTGGTGCATCTGAAGTCATGTTCAAGTCTCTTAATTCACTACATTAAAACTTACTCCCACCAAGTTTACAGGTAAGTTACAAAAAGCTACAGAAGAAAAGGTCTTTAAAAGAATTAAACTATTTAACAAAAAACATTAACAAATGCGAGAATTAAAGAAGTACACAACACTAGTCTCATTCCAAGAAAAGTAGACAAAGGCTTGAAACACATGTTGAGAATGACGCCAACACACGTCATAGAAAGTTTGCCATTGCAGAAGGCCAAGGAATATGCATAAGGGTCTGAGTAAATCAATCCCTCCAGTAAACACTACTCAAGACAGAAATCTTACAGAACTTAACAAGACAGAGGATGTAAGAAGCAGACAGCAACAGGTTGATGTAACAGCAGCACAACTTGTGTTTCAGAAAAGAGCCTACACTAAGATCTTGTAATTTTTTAATACAATGCCTGCATTACCACACCCAAGATAAACATAAGGTATTTATCAGTGCAGACTTAGACTGCAGCAAGAAAACAGTGACACAAACATAACTGGGGGAAAACAGAAATAGTAAGAAATTTAAAGAAGCACATTGAGAAGGCCCTTCCTCAGTATGATTTCTGCCCAGTTTACAAGCATCTATTTGTGCATCCATTCTGAACCAACAGACACTCAGCTGAATTCATCTGTTTTCCATCCTACTAGCCTCATCTGAGATGGAAAGTCACACAGAAGAAGCCAGAAAATTTYCTACTTGAAATATGAATTAACTTAACTTTCAATGAGTTTTTAGTTCAGGGTGGCCATGTATCTACTACAGACTTAAGAAAAAAAATCACTGATGGATTATTATCTTGTTCAATCTGATTTAACACTGGACTACCGCTATCATTTTACTCCGTGCTACTATAAATGAGATTCATGTTCATACACTTTAGGAATTACCAGTTTCCACATTTATTGTCATTAAACCAACCTCCTTTGTAGTAGCTGGCTTCTGGTCTGTAGCACTTTTGCAGTTGATTAGTTTGGTATCTGCTAGTTACAACTTTGAAACTCATCTATGAAGCCAGCCGGTGGCCACTTGGCAGATTTATGCTCACTGCTGTTGCAAGCAACAACCAGCAACAAAAAGCAAGGAAAAGAGTTACCACCCTTTTAAAAACGTGTGTAACTAGTTCCACAAAAATAACAAAATTGTTTTGTTATTGTTCCTCTATTAGCAATATTGCTCAACTGAAATAAAAACTGAGCACAGCAATTGGAATTAATATTATACATATTGCTCAGTTTTTACTGCAGTATGGTTTCATATGACATGAGGCTGCATGTCTGTTTGTTGCTATGGTTACTATGGTATTATATAATGACACTGTACACTACTATCTGGGGTCACTTCATTAGTAAATGTAAGATCAGGACTGGCAAAGACAGTGGTAAGTGGGGTCAGATGCATCAGTCCAGAAAGAACCTACTTTACAATGTCTAACCACCTCTCGAGGTATGTTGTGTTTCGTATGCTTCCAGCTGTACCGTGTGTGTGTGTGTGTGTGTGTGTGTGCGCGCGTGTGTGTGTGCGTGTGTGTGCGCCCATGTGTTTCAAGGTAGCATACTTATAATGATGCATGGGAAATTGTTCAGTGTAAGAGCAGTTTAAATACATTGTTTACATTAGACAGAAAATTCCTGCAAACGCTTCCACAGTAACTTGCTTCTTGAAACTGAAGATCAATTTTCTGACACACCAGCTAAGCCTCTCTCTTTTAGCAGGATATATATTTTGGGTAACATTCTACTTGATACCACAGCTGATCTTTCTGTGGTAGTAAACAAGCTTTATCAGCCCTATACCACTTGATTGCAGTAAAAATATAACCAAAGAGAGACTAAAGACTACAAGTAAGTAACCACATTCTGGTACAGTATCTATTTCTCTTACTGCTCTTGCCTATGAAAACATAGAGAAATTTCTCTATATAGTCCATGAAATGTCCTACATATTAAAAAACCTGTATGAGTTAGAAAATGAGTTGCCTCTTTCAAACTGGTTATGCAATATCAACATCAAAGCAGAAGAAAAATCTCTAAAGTAATGGCAAAATGCATTCACCAATCTCTAAGTAGAGTTGATATAGATTTCTTTGACCCCCCCCACGTTACATTTGAATAGATCAAAAAAGAAAATAAAATTTACTGAGACAAGAAATGGAGTGGGTAAATACTCTTGTATTTTTTCTTATTCACTGAATATTCTACATCCACTTACAGTGAGCCTACATTATTAAGAGCTGACTGTGTATTATACAGCTTTGACGTGACAGTGAATATAAAGAAGTCAGCCCTCAATTTTGTAATTCACTTACAGTTAGAGAGTTTATTTTCCCTTTCACATCAGAATTTCTTAATAGAGGCATTTTTTAAAAAAAATTTGCCCAACAAAAAAGCAGGAAATAAAAATCAAACATTTTAAAGATGTCAGGTTTTTCCTGCTCTGCAGGCAGTAAGTCCATACTTTGCACTCTATTATACTATTCTTAAGAAAGGCTCATCAAGGATAAAACAGAAGGCAGCACGAAAATCGACTGGAATGGGAGGAAAAACAAACTAGCATCCTCGAGCCAACAGGAAAAACAAAGGTTTCAAGAATACACGGTAACAATCCCTCAATACTCAAAAGTGCTGCAAAAAAGGAACTGTTTTCCAGGTACAGAGTGGATATGACAAAAGCTGATGAGATGACATTTCTAAAAGAAAAATTTCAATTGGACATCAATAAAAAATTTCTAGTGGTAAGATTAACAAAGCATTACTGTGTATTTCCTGCAGAAACTGTGTATTAGCAATCTCTTAGAACAGACATTGAACTTCTGTATAGAATGACATTAATCCAGACGGATTAAGTCTTGAAGTTTTACGGACAGCCATAGTAGAGAAACAACAGAGTATATGACCTTTTGACTTCTTCAAGATTTTCCACCTGGCTGTAACTGAAGGCTGTTTGAAAGCTCATACACAAGAGTAAATCCTATATTCAGCTGCTAACTTATTCTCTGTAATTAATTTAGCATAAACATGAAAACATAATTCTAGAATTAAAAGAAAATGGAAGTTTTAAAATATATAGGTGATTAAAAGTTATTAAATAAATACCTATATATCCTGGGAAGCTAGATCCTAAAGCTGGACATTTGGACTTATTCYACTTCGTAGTGGGCCTTTGTGGACAATGCACTGCTTATAGACAAAGTGATAATATCATTTTTTAAAAAATAAAAATGTAAGTAGCAGTAGTTGTTCCCATTACTATCATTCCTCTTAAATCTGTTAGTCCAGCTTACATCAGAGAAGGTACTGTGGTACCAGATAGCAAATGCTACCTTTGACTTAAGTTCCGTCTCATGATCTAGGTCTCTTACCCGCACAGGAGTCTGGCTATCACTATGCTGATGACCTCCAGTCATGAGYAGAGAGGCCCAGTGCGCAATGACTAGCACAGATGCTTGTTCTCTGATGGGCTTCAGATCTGAAGCACAAACTTGGTAGTAGGGTTTTATGTACCTTCTTGAGCTCAACACAGAAAAAAACTTAACACTAGAAGCAGGTAAGTTTAACAGTGTAATTCAGTTTTATGCATCAATCATATACTCTGTTTTAATGGGGTTTCCTTAATCATTCTCCCTGTAGAAATATGGAGACCCTGACAATGTGAAGAACATCTAAAATGTATCATCTACCTGTGCACTAGAAATCTTTGACAAATTACATTTCTAGGYTCTTAGGCTGGCAATCAGTCATCTTTTAGTTATCTTACGTCTAAATGAATAAGGACAGGACTCTGGTTTAAAATTAACTAACATGCAAGATTCATGCTGTATTTTTTTTAAACCTCCAGTAATAATCAAGGTATTCCGCTGGCTATACTTCAGTGCTAATTTGTAATTAACTTCAGGTGCTTCTTTGATCTTGCTGATATATTTTTTCCCTTTTCCTTATCAAGGGTTTCCATGTAGTCTGTAATTACACTTCTAAGTGTGACAGTGACTTTGAATAAGTGGATGCATTAATATATGCTTGGGGAAAATAGCTGTTGAGCTGAAGTAAGCTCTTACAACCTAGCTGGAATATCATCTGAAGCAGTGCTGATTAAAGATGTATTATATAAGCTTTTAATAGCTTTGCCATAAAAATAAAACAACAATTTTCAATTTTAAGGTAATCAGAAGACAGCAGCAGTGAAAGTAGTACATTCTCAACAATCACAAACATCAAGGCATTCAGAGCATTAATATCACAACACTACAAAATGCAGGTGTCATGTTTTCTACCTGCCTAAGCTCTTTTTCTTCTTCTAAACAGAAAGAAATTTTAAACTCTTTCTGAATAATGAAATACTGAACAAAAATATTTTGAAAGTATTAAAAGATACTATAATAATATAGTGATACTCTCCTTGCTCCTGGAGGGAGCATACCTAACCCACCTGAAACAATGAACAAATACATAATGCAAGTGAGCGGAGCAGTATAACTCATTTCCTCAGCTAAAGGAATGACCTGTAATCTCTGAAGACACAACTCTATTCTCAATAAGCCTACTTTGTAAATTATTTTTGTGTAAACAAGAACATCCTAAGAAAGTGAGAGATGGATAAAAAGACTCTAGAACTTACAGATTTTGCAGAACATGCAAAAAAAGTACAAGTTGAATCTAAAAATTGATGGGTGATTAAATATGAAGCCACATCTTTTTATTAACTTTCTCTTTCTGCACTCCTGAGATAAAACCAAAGTAGCGTAGAAATTTTGTAACACAAAAGAAACAGCAGTCTTCCCATCGTATCTCATGAGATAAAAGGCATGTTTTGCTTATTTTACTGCAGATCCATTCATTATTTTATCCGAATTTTTTGAATAAAAATTCCTATTACAGCCTCCTTACCACAGAGTACATCTTGAAAATTAGCCAAGTGCAAATAGAGTCTTTGGGAGAATTTTTTCCTGTGTTGACAGTACAGTTGCCCATTCCCATATAATCTATGTAGGCTATTGTATTTTTCCATGTAAGACCAGAATTTTGCTGTGTGCTTTTCAGCTAGGAGGTTGAGTGGTGTCCATAATAGAACTCCCACTCCTACGTAGCAGTACTGAAGTATGCCAGAAAAACACCCAAACGCATTTTCCCAAAGGTGTTTTTGGGAATGAGAAATTTTGGGGGTCTATTAAAAAAGAATTGTCTTTCTAAAGAATCCAATGCTCTATTCAAAAAAATATTTTAATCCTTTTTCAATTATCAAAGCTTGCATTTCTACATCATCATAGACAACTTTTATTAAGTGTTGAGAAAATCCATCTAAACTTATTTATAGTCTCTTCTTGCTATTGGGTCTTGTCTTAGACATTTTAAGATCTTTATGACTGTATAGTAAAGACTCATCTATGTTTATTTTCCCATAATGACATCCTTTTTCAGAAGGTAAGTGATACCTAATAATGACTAACATGCTCATCCAGAAACACATGACAACTCAGGGTGTCTAAAACTCTTCTCAGAGATGTATCAGCAAAGATATACCTATGCAGATGCAAGCCTTTTAATGAGACTTTCAAACGTGCGTGTGAAACATCTAGAAAACAACCTACAGGAATCTGAGTACCATTAGCAAAGCACACAAATTCATTATGTATTGGTCACAAAGCTAAAACTAAGTAGGACTACTATTAGTCCCTTTTTTTCTTCAGTTCTGGACATTTCCTTATGTGTTGGAAGCCATCTTCCAAAAGTTAATGCCATTATCCTTCAGTTCTTTAGTTCTTTCCACAGCTAATTTTGTCTGCAGCTGTTGCTCTAAAGCAAGTTGTTTTACATTCTGTGCTAGAAGTACACTGTAAACTTGCGATACACAAGCATCATGCCAGCATACTGGTATTTTTTAAATCATTCAAATCTGTAGAAAAACATCTACCTGAATGGATCTCCTTTTGTAACACAGCATAGATGGACAGCATCCTAAGAAACATGATTATCAGTTAGCTCTACTAACAGCAGAGCTCTGAACATGGCAATATAGTCAACACTACTATACAATGATYATTAATGGTAGCTGAACCAGCTAGTTTTGAATCATCTCAAATGTTTCTAGACTACTGAGTCACTTCTGCACAGCCAGTGTACAAAACCTTTGTCTGGGATTGTGGTCCAGGTCTCTAGTACAGTTCACTGCTGACGTCAGATAAATGTTAATACGTAAGAGCCAACACTTGAAAAAGCTGTATCCTGACCTTTTCTTTTCCCCTAAAAGAACACCTTTTCTTTCCTTCTGCAGCTGCCCAGGGGAATCAAAAATAGGATTTCATTCATTACTGAACCTGTTACTAGTGACTGTATTTTCCATTCAAGTAACTTTGCTCTGTTCCAAAACCTGAAGGACATTACAGTGAAGATTGAGACAAGTTTTTTACTGAAGTGCATGGCAGGAAGCTGAGAGATAATGGTCATAACTCAATATATAAGGAAAAAAAATTATCACTCTGAGGAGAGTCAAACATAGGAACATGTTGCCCAGATGGCCTGTAGAATCTCTTCAGGTTTTCAAGACCAGACTGGATAAAACCCTGAGCAACCTGCTCTGAATTCATAATTTACCCTGCTTTGAGTGGTTAGCAATTGGACTGTATCTAGATGACTTTCCGATGACCCTTCCACTGAGAACTGTTCCACGATTCCATGATGATTGAGGCAGTCTGAACTCAAGTACTGTCTTTTTGTATTTATTCAGTAGAAAACCACAGCATGTTTGGTGGTCTAAAGATACAAACTAAGATTGCAATACTGAAAGTTTTGGATTCCAATCCAAAAATAACTGTGCAAGCAGCAAGGAACTACAGGACTCTCTCTTTAGAAGTATTCAACAAATTAGAGATCAGGCTCAAATTTGTATTAGTGAGTGTTTAATCACTGCAACAAGCTGCAAAAGTCAGCAACAGAATCACCCTCCATCATCTATGACATACGCCTCCTACAAGGTATGTAAGCAGAAATCGAACACTGATTTCAGTCCATGGGGTAACTGAATCCACAGGGCCACATTCTGTGGTCCAGCGCAGAAAAAAAGTCAGAATAGATAATCTAGTCATTGCTTCTGCTAATCCGCAAGTTTACAACACCATGACTGATCTACTGGGTTGATGTACGGGAGACACAGCCTTTGTTTTATAGAACGAAATACATATGACTTAGTGTTCAGAAACGTAGTTAAAACATCAGACTCATTCATACCTATGGAACACTCACATGAAAAATTCAGTTATTACTTAAGCTCATGAAGTCAGTTCCCTTCTCTCCTAGACATCTGAGATGCTTCAAACTATTTTATAAAGTTGTTTTCACAGGGTTAAAACAAACACCCATATACAAACATGGGGACCATCAGTCCAGGAATCCCACATAATTCCAACTTTTGAGGTATAAAGGGGGGAATAAGCAGGGCATGTGTTGGCTTAAATGTAGTAAAAATTCAGTGACACAAGATGTAACAAACAATAGCTGAAAACTGAGACAAACTCAGATCAGAAATCAGCCTCAAATTTGTAATAGTGAGTGTGACTCTTTCTTACACTGAGTTTACTAAGTGCTCAAGGCTAAAATCTCAAGTATTTCTTTTATAGTCTTTTTCATAGGATTCATCAGTTATTTGCTTTGAAAAGTATACAGTCACCATGAATGTACAGTACATCAGCTAGTTATTCACAGACGTGCTGTTATTTTGGGTGCAAAGTTTTACTGCATGGTAAGAATCCCTACATTAATCATGAGGTGAAATCAATGATGTAAGTAGTTATCAGAGTGCTAGCACACTGGAAATTCTTACTGCGGCGTATTCATGAGGTCTTATGTGCTCATAACATAGTGCATATTTTGGAAAAATTTAATTAAAACCAGTTTCTTCTTGAAAGTAGGTATAGCTCTTGATGAATCTTATCTAGTTGGATCTTACCATAATGAATGCCTGCCTTCTCTGATCGAAAGGGTGTACAAACAACACATCAGCCAATCAGTGACAAATGACGATGTTCTTTGCATGTACTGTACTAGTTAAACATGCAAATGCTGCACAGAATCTTCTTCCATTTTTGCAGCTAAATGCTTCTAAACAAATCCAAAATCTTGAAGCAATTTTTCAAGCACCATGAAGAGATACATGGAACGAATCCCAGTGACTAAGTTCCTCACTATAGACATATGTAAGTTCATACAGACAGAGATAGACTACCTGATCTGCACACTTAGATATAGCCATCTAGATTAACAATGTCAGAAGCTAAGTGTCTTTAAAGAGATAGGAATATATACTCAAACTCAGCCTTTTATTCAGGAAAATGAAGTAAATAACTTCATTTTGTTTTGTTTTCATGATGTCACCCTTAAACATCAGGTGACTTGAGAATTGGAAAGTAAAATGGATAGAGAATGACTTCAGGTAGGGCTTTTGTATGTGGCTAAATCAAAACAGTTTTTGAAGCACATAAAGATCAACACAAAAAGTAGACCTGCATAAAGGGACTCACTACTAGCCTCTTAATAAAAGTCCCCATTAAAAAAATCTAGTTCTCTTTCTCCAAAAGGGGCATCAATGCTGAAGAAGAAATAAACCTGGGACAATTAAGCTTGGGGGAGGCCAAGGCTAGCTCTGCGGGCACTCCATGAAACTCATGGCAAAATTTCTTCCGAGTTCAATGGGGATTCAAATCCAGTTTCACTTAAGTCCATGCCTTTGCCTCAAGTCCACATCATTGTGCATCACACTGGGCTACAACTTAAATCCACTTACAAGCTAAAGCCAGAGCAAAACCTACAGCTTTATTTGGGGTTAAACTGCCTTACCACAAACATACTCCTGCCCAGTTCTTGGAGCCACACTTCCAGCCCCAGAGCTTCTAGCAGGAGGAGCTAAAGCACTGATGTTAACCTGTGAGAAACTGCTTCCCTCATTTTGATATACTGACAAAATAGAAGATCTGAAGAATGTCAGAATGTCACCTTCAGTTTAAAAGACGGAGGAAGAAAGGTAATACATGAATACATTTAACTATATGTTTGTTTCTATCACAGTAGGCAGTGAACTGCTAGAGGCTGTACCTATAAACCTTACACTTCCCTTCACTCATCAGAGCCATATGAAATACAATTCATTCCACAACTATGTGGGTAACATTTAAACCATTTGTCCTCCTAGGAAGAGTAAYGGACTACAGAAAGAAACAATACAAAATGATATGGTATCAAATGTATGTATTCCCTTAAAAAGTTAAGAGTACAAACCTCCAGCATCCCCAATGTTGATCATCTACCGCTTCCCCAACATCCATAAAATCCTATTTAGGAATAAGTCATGCTCCATCCAAGAAGCAGTAAGATTTGTTCTGCAGCTTCTCATCATATTTGAGTGAGTAGGCCAGAAGGGACTGTCATCGCTATAGAGGAAGAACTTGTCTATAGAGAGACCATTTCCCTGCATTGCTACAGCAAAATACAATGCTGCTATTTTTATTTTGCTCTAATGATGCAGATAAAGCTGAAATAGTTCCCATAAATAAAATACATTCAAACCACACCTCAAATTTGAGGTTAAAATGTATTTTTTTCCAGGATAAAAAACATTTTCCACTAACTCTGTGGGAAATGATACCACAACAATTATGGAAAAGTTAATTAGCATATCTTTGTAAAATATGTCCCCCTAATGCTACTGCAAACACACCTCTAGAAACAGCTCAGATTCACACCACTTCTTTTCAGGGCCTGTTCCGCTCCAGACTAGTCTATTCACCCTCATACGGAGCACGAATCCCAGCAGGCTAGGTTACAACAGACAACCAGAACTCCACTGTATCAGTCCATAGTAACTCCACAGAGACAACCAAACTGCATTTCAGTGTTTCACACATGTAATTCTAGTATCATTAATTACAGTAACATGGCAAGTAACCCATCTACTAATTGTACTCCTTAAAAAAAAACAGGTTTTGGGGTAAGGGGATTACAGAGCACTATTTTAAGACCGCAAGCCTGACTGCAGAAGGCAGCCCACACTACTTAGTGGTGTGACCTGCTGGCCTCGAGGGCTTGGTGAGAGAATTCTCTAATCAACTTCCAAGACTTTTACAATCACCTTTTTCAGCTTAAGCAATGAAGTGCTTTGAAGATAGCAATTTGCAACAAATGTATTCCCAAACACGGCCTAGCTCCAGCTTCCAGTAATTGGGGGCAGGGGAGCAGCAGCGTAGGACAGGAGGTGGCACACTGCAATTCTTTCAGCAATGATTTTTTAACAGGAAATTGCATGCACCTATGAGTGCACGCAGTAATCATACAGACTCACTGCATCTCGCAGAGCACTGCAGACTGCCTGGCTAAACAAGGTAAGCCTCACTCAGCCACCTGTGTCCCACTTTAACATACTTATGCAGTATATTTAAACCAATAAATTTCTAACGCTGATTGTTCCTGCAGTAAATTCCCCAGTGCCCTTACTACTAAATCTTACCTTATATGCCTGCTCTAGCAGTGTAATGCCACCTAGGGAAAATCCGAGGCATGCCCCCAGCAAACGGCAGCGCTGCAGGCTCCTGCTCCCCTCYGCGGCTCCGGCCGGCGCTGGGGGAAGGCCCGCTGGGCCCCGCCCCAACGGTCGCGGCCTCCAGAACCTTCCAGGCGAGCCTGGAGCCGCTGCTGGTGACGGGCGGAAGCAGCCTTCGCTGGGTTTGCTTCACGTCAGGAGTCACCTCGTGAATTGCGTTACTTTACTCAGTGTTACAGCTCCGGAGTCTTACTTGCGCAAGCAATTAAATGTGTGTCTTGAAGTAGCCCTTTCCAAAAGGAAAATAATATTGATTCTAATTTTGGCTTTGTTGAGAAGCCAGTTTTATGTGGAAGGATATTTGGTCCTTGAGCACTATCTCCTACCCACTTCCAACCTCAGCTTGCTGGGTATTAACAGGCCAAAGTGTTTCCCGACCCCAAGAACGGCTTCATTTCAGCACAGCGTACAGCTGCGGGCCCGCATGCACACACTCCGACCAAGGCAGCCGAGCCGCCTGACCGCGGCCTCGGGCTGCCTCCCTCCAGCCCCCGAGCTGGGCAGCAGCTGCGCTGGCTCCTTCACCCCGTCAGTCAGAATAAACCACACAGGGTTAAACACATCAGCTGGGACGTTTTCAGCGCCCCAGACTGAAGCTTCTCTTCAGCTGCATGCAGAGGCTGACTTAGAGATTAATATTAAGACATTTCAATTCTAGACTGCTTTATTCTAATATTTTTCAATCGGAGTTTTTTTCTGAACTTTTCATTCASCAAAAAGTTTTCATGCTTGGACTCTTAGGTCAAGCTGAAAGCAGATGTTGAAATAGCATTTCCCTTAAGACAGATTCTGTTTTTCAGACCTCTCTAGTTATTACTTTAATCATGACTCTTTACAAAATATTAAATGGCCTGGCTGAGCATCAAACTGGGAATTGTTTAAGTATGCTCTGTTTCTCCATTTCTCAGAAATCCATATACAGCGTTGCTTAAAGGTATTTGCTTTTATATGCAGCCAGCGTTTGTTTCTGCTCCCAGAGCAATTTTGCTTTATATCTGAACTAGCACTTTAGGAAAGGGAAAATGGAAATATTTATTTTCTACCTTTAGAATTAGAGCTTTTAGCTTTGAAACGTTATCAGTTTTCTGTTTATAAACAGGAAATAGTACTTGGTTCTTTAAGACCTACTTTCATTTTACCTTTAATACCTTGTGTTGTTTTCAACTTCAGCTTCACTATGGAAAGATCCATGAAATGATTTCATAATCAAACGCTTTATAGCTCAAATTCAACAAAATATTTAGGCTCCTACTCCCTCTGAGATCAATGCTAAGTTATGACCAGCACAGAAACTCAGAGCCAAAATACTTCAATAAACCTGGCCCCGATTCAGCAAAGCACTCAAGGATGTATGCGTTTGGCTCACTGAGGACAAGAGAAATCAAGCGTAGCCTTAAAGTACTGTAGGTATGGATATACAGAACTGCTCATGGCATGTAGCTAAGTACATTTTCCTGTAAGTTACACCAGTTCATTTGCTTTTCTTCTCCAAGATAGTCATTCTCAGGAATCTGAAAGTACAGCTGGACCTTTTAGCTACATAATTTATATCGTTTGAGCACTTGCAGTTTTGTCATGCGAACAGACCTAATAAAAATGGTGTCTTAATATATCCATGAATGTATTATCTGTAAAGAAATGCCACCTACAGTATAAGGAAAAAACTGCTAAAAACTTTCTTCTGTCCCAGTTATTGCAAATCAAAGCTATACAGTGAAAACGTGCTAAAAGAGAACCAGATAAAGAGTAAACCTGTTAGGCAAATAAAACTAGCCAAGAGTGAAATGGTAAAATATTGAAAGAACTATTAAAAAATACATCCCTAAAACTCTCAGTTAAATGAATACATATTCTAATGCTCTCTGATTAAGTATGCTGTCTCTCATTTCTCTTCCGTTACACAGTAGTATAATAAAACTCTTTTCAGGAATAAATCTCTCTGCAAGAGTATTAACTCTTCATTGGCATATGCATCTCACTACTCCTTCCTTACTGTATAAAGGGAGGGTTTGTAATTCACAGATGTTTGGAGCTAAAACCTGGTCTTTTATTTACCCCATGTGATAGAAGCATTTTTCCCCATCATTTTTATACTGGCCCTTAATCTTGATCCCAAAGAAGAACGTACCAGTGACAGTAGTTAGCAGCGCTCTTTATCATCCTACCATCTTCCTGGCCAGTGATTCCTGAAGCTTTGGAAACTTACTTACATTCTCTGGGAGAAGTTCTGTTGCCCAAGGAAACCTCTTATCCGAAATGCGCTTTTCTTCCACAGCAAGTTTGATCAGGAATATCCTTTTAGAAGTCGCATGTGATCATTATAATGATGCAATTACTAACACTCCATAAAAATAGTCTAGTTCCTTATGGGATGTGAACAGGTGTGACTTACTAGCTGATGATCTAGGCCACAGTCTTTCTTCACAGTTAGACCTTAAATTTGAATGAGCAAGGAAGGAATTACATGCAATCACTTTTAATAAATGAGCACATTAAAGAGCAATGTTTATTTGAAGCAGGTTTATGATTCAATATAACACTATACAAAGCTAAGTGATACCATATCCTGGTTCCTCTGTACATTATACCTGCTGTGCTTTTTTTCTCTGAGTCTAGGTATGATCTATTCTATGACATATGCATACAAACTGGTTTCATTGCCTTTTATGGTTTTGCCTCCAGCAGAATTCCGTATTGCCTGTAATCTGGTACACAAACAGTTACAAATGAGATTTTCTAACTCCACAAGACAAATGATTGTGATGCACCTAACAGACAGGGTAGTACTGAAAGATCTGAACCCTCTAATACCATATACCCCTCACTAAACTAGATTAATATGAATGCCAGCTTCCTCAAATCAGGATTAAAGACAGAGCTGGATTATTAATTAAGTTTTAGTTACATATTGTTGGGATACCATCTTTACTCATCAGTACATAAAAATCCTATACACAAATTCATATATTTACTATACTGCATTAGTGTACAAAAGATCTCCCAGTTTTCTTGAGTTACCAGGTCAATTTCCAGATTCCTCCGTATCACTACTCTTAATTCAATTCAGATGCACTTGTTTATTATTAAGCCAGACTGAATGTAAATATTGGGTTCATGCCTATAAATGCACAGACGCACACATAGTCATATACAAACACAGCTGAAAACTAGTTGTCTTCCTCAAACATGAGCTATTTAGCAGAAAGCAGGTCCTTGCCCTCTCCAAATGGAATAGAGAAAATTATTAGTTCTCCTGCTTCACTGTTCTACCTCATCTTTCAAACACAAAGTCACATTCAGCTTCATTCAATTTACCTAAATATTATTCAGCTCTCTTAATTTCAGTTAAAATTGTAAGTATTTTCACATGGCTCTCAGGAAAATTAGGCTCATAAAACAGCCTCAAGACTTTAATTTATTCATATTTGCAAAAGCAAGGTGTAATTAATGCACATAGATATTGAACAAATTAAAGGAAAAGTCTTAATCATTCACCCATCTACTATTTTAAAATCACCCATATTTTTCCATGTAAAGTTGTTATTACTGTTATTCTTATGTTCCCTATATCACCATAATAATCTGCTTCTACCACGAAAACTTTATCACACTATGTCTGCTGGCCCCAGCAGAACAACTAGGATCTGATTCTTATGTTGGTTCTGCGCTGCAGAAACACATTTCATTTCTATAGGATGAAGAGATGCTTGTTTTCAGGTCAAACAATCAGCTATACTTCTGAAAAATCATCTCTTCCATCTTCATCCCTCACTCCTAACCTTACAGCAACTTCCTTTTCAGTGGGCCATCCCCACTGGGTGCTCTCATTATTATACACCCATATTGTATGTAGAAGAAATACTGGCAACCACAGACCTAGTTTTCTAATAACTTACTAGGTACGCCATGTTAACTAATCTGTCTTAAAATATTTATCCCCCTACAGAGATTAAAAGAACAACATGCTGCTGTTGTGAAAGCAAGAACAAGAGAAGTGGTGATTTCCCTGACAGGCCTGGATGGCTTTTGTGAATTCAGCAACATTAACATACAGGAAGCAGAGCCTCTATGCACTGCTTTAGCTAGAACATGCGAGTCCATCATGTTAAAAATATCCATGACTTTAGTCGGCAAACATATGTATCTTATCCCTCTGCCTCTGATCTTAAAGCCAAGCAAAGGGCTCATCATATTCCACTGGACTTTATTTGGGGAAAGACTGGACCAAAGTTGAATAAGCATGAAATTACTCAAACACTTCTGAGTGTCTGTACTTTGTATTTCTTCTACTCCCAATTGTCTGTGTCAGCTCTGTAAGTATATTTTAATCTAGACAATTCACTGAACACCATGGTATTTGAATTTCTTATGTTATTAATAAAGATAGTAAAAGAATTGATGTATACAATGCACATTCTTCTTCTAGCAGACTCTAGCTATTAGGGAAAGTAAGACTATTTTATGATTTGAGTGTATGTCCTACTATTTTCACATTTTAGCTGTCAGAATAAGTAAACCACATACTTTTGGAGAAGGCATTAGAGGTCTGTTTGCCAAGCTGAAGGCACTTAACATTCTGGTTATATCGTATCTTATTAGAGAGCACAGTAAAGGATAGCAGTTTTTAGATACTGTTATTATGATGAAGCTTCTGCTGTTAAAAATATCTGAAGTTACTTTTCTCTCTCAAAAAATTTTGCAACTACTACGATTCTGTCAGACAGAATAATGAAATAGCTTCTGTGTAGTCAAAGTTTTTTTCTTCCATGCCCGCCACCACTGAACTTGAAAGGTAGGTTATATGATATGGGAGGCTGACTTTGTATATAAAACATAGCTCCATTTAGGATTGATTTGGTAAGCAAATAGGGAAATCAGGGTGATCAGTCAATCAATGAAGCCATTACCACAACACCCACTGTTTGAATAATTATTTACAAGACAAGAATTCTGCTCCTACTGTTCCCATCAGTCCTCAGTAAGGCATGGAGTAACTTGAGTGTCTACTGACTCTCTTCCCTCAATTGCAAACGCCTCACTCAGGATCCTTAAAGAGCTAGTATTTCTTACATATTGGCAAGACCACCATTCATCTCCCCTAACTTAGCTAAAGCACCTGAGCTAAGGATGCAGCCCAAGATAGAGCCTCCTTCTATAAGTTATGCCTGCAATGCAACGAGCAAAAGAAATGCCAACAGAAAATATAACGCAAGTATATTCTGCTGGGTAGTGCATGCTTATAGCCCTCATTGAAACTAAATGACTCCAATAATGCAAGTAAGATATAATGTACCTGCTTTTTCCTAGCTTTTGTCAAAATATTTGTTTATATTATTTACTATTTTAATTTTATAGCTCTCATGATTTAGAGCTATCCTTGCATCTTCTTCCTTGAAGGCAGGGCAGGTGTGCAGAGTTTTGGAGGAATGCAGAGGTCTTCTTCGCACACTATGTTATTCTTGCAGGTAAAGGAAATGTTTCAGCCTCAGGATATCCATGCATAGCTCAGCCTGCTCTTTGCTTCTGCTTAGTGTCCTCACATGTCTGACTCCTACACATTTCTGGACTCTGCTTGGTTCGACTGAGCTCCTTTTTGATCCTCTGTATAGACCACAGACAGCAGAGCTCATGCTGACTCTTCTAAGTTAATAACATTAATAGATGAAGGGTAGTATCATATCAAAAGGTGCGCATGTACCTCACTCAGAAATCACCTAAGCCAAGAGACTCTTTGCTTATACAAATGGAGTCTGTGCCAGAGAAAGCCTGAGGCAAAGCCTGTTCAGACTGCTGGGGATACATCCTTCTGCATGTACTCATTGGCTTTCTTGCTCATGAAGTCAGTTGAGAAATACTGACAGCTCTGTGTGCTGGGAACAGCCCATACAGACACTTTTTGTCACCCTGCAGCCTCTGGTTACATTTCCAGCTTTAGCACCATTCTGCATTCCTGCTTCCTTACTGGTGCATCTACCTAGGCGGCTAATTGGCACATGCTATACCACAGCTTTTATTTTAAAATCCTTTCAGACTTTACTCACTTTGAGACAAATAATCCTGCTCTAATCACTGAATAGCCTGTCTTTAGGATGGAATAGGCTGAATAGGCTGTCTTTCGTATACATGTGGCCAGGCCAGATGACTGGATTACCCAAGATGTAGATACTCAGGTGCTCTAAAGCTGTGTGATTGCATCTGGTCAATCTGTTTCGGGCAACCCCAGCATTTAATATATGTAAGTTTAGTTTTAAGGAATACTCTACAACACAGCTTCTGAAATTCAGTATTTTACTTTTCTCAGATACCAGAGCTCATTTAATAAAATATACTAAATGCACTCTCTTTCCAAGCAAGATTCCTGCATCGCTAATCTCTGCAACAGCATGAATATTTACCTTTTGGCATCCCAGTGAAAGAAACAGAAAGGCTAAGAAAGCTGTTGTAACTAATAAAGCAATTAACAATAGGCAATACTGTGGCACAATTTGTCTCCTTTGATAGAAGAACATAGAGAGATGTATTTCTCGGGGAGTGCTGACCACTTTGCTTTTTGACCTAAGCCTTTTCTTATTTTGCAAGAGATTTTTTTTTTAACATGATGAGACTGAATCTTTAGTCCAACTACAGGGTGTCAAACCACCAGGCGAGGGAAATACATGACAACATTGCCGGTTCTTTTTGTGAAGACCTGAAGCATCTCAGTGCGAATGAGATGTTAATCCTGTAATTAGCAAATCAGTCAGCATTAATTGTGTGTATGTTACTTCACATCAATCACTGTCATTTCCATGTAGTCAGGATGTTTCACAGAACCTAATTTGTAAACAATATGCAAAAGTTTAACCCACTTTAAATTAAAATTGTCAAACACCTGACATAATCTTCTCTGAACATAGATAACTGCACACAACTGTGTTTGGGTTCTTAAGTAGGAAAAGTGAATGTTTTAGCTATTTGTTTCTATATGTAGTCTTTTAAAATCCCAATAGGACCTCTTTTAAAATCCCAATAGAACCTAAGGGAAAACAAGCATTCATTGAAGGCCATCAGTCCACATCCAAAACCAACCTACAACACCTAATTTCTTGTCAGGAATAACACAAAAACTGAAAAATGTTAAGGGTCACAGGCAAAATTCATTCCAGTGATTCATTCATTATGAAACAGTATCTGTTCTTGATTCAAGATACTTCCAGGGAAGCAGAATCCCTGGCAACCCTTGGTAAATGGTGCCCCATTATTAAAAATATTTGGCATCCCCTGACTCTCAATTTATCAGTTTTAAATACAAGAACTTACTTCATTTTCATCTGATAGACTTCAGGAAACTCTCCATAAGAAAATTCATGTTTCTCATATAATGATGACTACAACCACCCTTTCACATTAAATTGCATACTTTAAGTAGATAGAGCTCTTGGAACTTTTCTTTAATACCTCATTTTTTCCGTTGCTTTAATTATTCCTCTGGCTCTTCTCACCAGTGATCAACACCACTACTGAATTGCGAGCATTAGTCTCCCACTCAGAGACCTCTAAAACACCACATAAAACAAAATTTTGTCTTAATATTCTCAGGATCACATTAGAACCTTTGCTGCAAATTAATTTATTTCTCGCCTACAGTTTAACTAGTTCTGACTGAGAATTAATGCTCATCTGTATTGCTTGTGAGCCATTCAGATACTATGTTTAATATGCAGAGTAGGTTTCTTAGGTATGTTTCTTACTGTGAGATTCATAAAAGCTGAAACAAAACAATCATCAGAAAATTGTTCACATGGATAGGAGAAGATCATGAAATGAAATGAATCACAAACCGTAAGCCTCTCCTTCAGGCTCTCTGCTCTGGAGAGCTCAGCCCAGACCACAGTCTGCAGCTCTTCTGTGAAGCTGCCAAAAATGCAAATTCCAAACCAGCTATGGGCTTTCTTGTCGCTTACACTCAATTTTAAAAGCATATACACTGTAAAACTTAGACAGTGTTCTGCACTGGTTTCAGGTCTACTACCTGCATACAAGTCAATCTTTTTAATATCCTGTTACTTTTATGACAGATAATATCTATGTATTAAAGTGGCCAGAAACAGAGGGATATCATTTACTTTTTTTTTTAGTACATAGTCTGATTTTTTCAATACCTCATGCCTTTTCCTTACCTCCAGTTTTGGACTCATAAGCCACCAGATCAGAAACGTTGCTTAGAAATACTCAGAGCTCATTGGCCTCAAAGACAGAATAATGAGGTTAGTCTTCATTCCATTTTCCTGGCCCTTTAAACCCTGAGACTCTTCAGTTTTAGCAGGTATACATTTTCTTTTGAAAAGCTAACAGATGCATGGAGACTGAAGGCTGTACTATAGTTGCTTGAAGTGTAAGGGATGTACAGGATTCATGACCACCATTGCCATAAAGGAGAGCACACACCCTAAGGATTTCAGAGCAGTTTCCAACAGAGCTCCAAACTAAGAGCAAATACAATGTTCTCTAGACAAAATGGTTAGTACTGCACAAATGAAGTGAACGTAACTGAGATTAGGAGACAGATCAAGGCATGCAGCACAGTGATGGAATAAAGATGAGCTCAATGTGGCCACAAAAACAAAACTAGTATTTGAAGGGGAGTGGCTGGAGATGAAGGATCCAGCCACTTGTAAGCCCGATAACTACAGATTTCTCTGTTATCTCCATCTGGGAAGTGTATGTGTTTCACATGAACCCTAATTGTTCGGTGGTGTTTTTCTAAAGAGGCTGTTCTTTGCAGAGCAAACAGTCTTCTCAATGGTGCACATAGCACAGTAGGAAACATTTTGCAGTGGCAGAGGACATCCTTGTCAGAAAAAGGCAGCATTTATTAACTGCTTAGAATACAATACCTTACAGTCCCTCAGTTAGAATGGACAAGAAAAGGATACACCCATGACGGTATCTGGAAGCATTAATTGCTTCCTTAAGAACAATTTGTGATTTCTTCTCTCAATTTGCTTGAGAGCAATTGACTGCCAGCTAGGTCAGCTCTCCATTCCAGTCTGCTGTTGCACAGTTTTCCTATGTTCTGTTTCCCTTAAGAGCAAATGTCCATCCGAGGTATCTCTACTGTATCTCCATGGTAACACTGCTCATTTTGAGATACTCCTTGACAGTTCATTTGGATTTGCCTTTCTGACCAGCACCTCAATAGAGAAATTAATACCTACAGTTCTGTTGAGACACAATACAAAAGTAAATGAGGAACAGCATCCTGTTCCTCAGGATACATTTTACATAAAAAGCAATGCAGGAACTGTTTCCTCTACAACTGTAATTCCTCCTTCAAGTAATTTCTATTTCTTTAAGAGTTTTAGAGTGAAATTCTACTGTTCTGAAATTAATTACATTTTAAAGGAGTCAAGACTTTACATAAGTTCTCTGCCTACATCCACACAGAACGTTACTGAGCGAAAAGTCTGGTACACACCTACTTTGGGCTCTGGTACACCAGGATCCATCAGCAGAAATCTAATATTGTCTCCATGCTTCCACCTCTTCCTCCAAAATTAGAAAAGCAGTTTTTGTGCTCATGTGGGTTAAGCACATGTTACTCTAGAAGCAACAGAAATACTGTCTCCAAATTGCTCATCTCAGAAATGTCAACATATCATACATTTTCAGTCACAGTTTGAAATGTCTGTGGTCTGTGATACCCTGCTTCTTTTTTAAGTATTTGATTCCTGCTCATCTTCACACCATCTGGGATCTTATGCTGCTGCTTTCAGAAATTCCCAAGACATATACAGAAATTCATTCAAAAGCACAAAGAGATCTCTGTACATTACTGGCCACTTTTAAGGAAAAAAGATTATTAGATTCTCATGCAGGATCCAGGAGAAGGCATATGAATTAATTTACCCTCACTGTAACTGCAAAATGCATTTTGGGGTATGCATAGAACAGGTAGAGTTACCCACTACTTAACAGCAGCAGGTAAAAATATACAATCAAGCCCTGAATAAACTATCTTGCATATGGGCAGCAGTGCAGTTTGCCTGGTGTGCATATACCCTAAGAGCTGCATGTCCAAGGCAGAAGATGCTGTGCTTCCCCAGTCCTGAGCTCCTGGGCAGGTTCAGCAGCACAGCTGCCCCAGGGATCAGTAAATTAGGATCTTCCTACTCAGCAAAATTCCACTGGATTATTGCTAGCTTAATCCCAAACCAATGTAATGAGAACACTGCTGCCTGAAGCATTAAATGGTTGCTTTCACCATGCATGGAATACAAGAATCCAGTGGGCCAAATCCTTCTCTGAGTTCAAATGAARTTCCAAGAGATAAAAGTATTGACACTGTGCTCCAAGTGTAGAGACAGCTTTCTAAGGAACTAGAACATAACAAAGTGGACAATAACCTAGGAAATGTGCTGGAAATTCCTAGCAACTACTTGGTATGGATGCTGGGATTTAATAATTCAGTCTTACATATACAGTTCAGCCAGATTCCACATTGCTTTGCAACATTTCTGCTTCAACAACCTTGCCTGTGTAAACTAATGTTGACATAAGAATTAACGAAGAAGCTGTTTTAATGCAGAGGTTTGTGATTAGCTTTTGTTTCCAGTTGCACAAACTACAATAACAGATGGAAAACTACTAAAGAGCAGAAGAGAATGAATTTTCAGAGATGTCATTGTCTTTCAGAGATGAGAAGTGCAAAATAACACCTATTCCATTACACGTCAGGCACAATGGGCTTCTGTCTTTGGGCCAGATGTGATCCACTTTTTTAAAGGGAAGTGGAAATCTAATTAGAACATACTGCAGAGTGACTGACCTTACACTCATCTGCGTTTTCATTAAAGTTGCTATATAAAGCACTTTATGTTGCAGGTGCAGCTGTCAGCTTCAAGAGCTACTTTTGAAAGCTCTAAAAAAGGAATAATTGCAAGGTAATGTTAGCAGCACAATGGTTAGGGCAGCTCACAGTTCCACTGCAAAAATAACCATTTAGTTACCAACAGTCAAAAGGGGCAGTTCCTATAGACTCTGGGTCAAATTCTGGAAAAGTACCCACAATTCACATTAACTTCAGAGTGCCTTGCAAACGTTTATCACCTCACAGGATTTCACTCCGTAAAAATAATCATTTTCTTAAATAAATACTTTCCTCTGAAGTTGCAGATATCCAGTCCTACCTGTGGTAGTACACTTGATGAGGCTATGTATTAATTTCATGTATTTAGTTTTTTAAAAGGTTTACTTTTGCAACCTGAAGTTCTTTATTTCCAAATACACTGTTCTTTTTGACAATAGCATCAATGTATATCACCTGCTGTTCTTGCCCTTCATTATGCAGAATGACTGGAGTAGATGTCAGAAAGAGCTGAATACAGAGTATTTGCCAGTTCATCTCCCATTCCAATTAAATTCATAGCTTTAAGAACCCAGAACTTTTCCTTGATAGGACAGGCAGCAGAACAAAGCACTTGTATTTTAGGTGTTGTCTGTCATGTTTTTTCTGAGGAAGACATTTATATACTTCAGCAATGCCAAGAACACAGGCTTCCAAGTTCACATACAAAATGGAAGCTTTCATTAATCACTGATTAAGTAGACAGCAATCCAGAATAACAGGTTGCTCTAAGAGCTTGATACCAAATCTATCAATAGATTTCTAATATATCTGAGAACATTTTGTACTTCCTCCACAAAATTCAGAAGCAGAAATGTCAAAGGAAATTACAGTAATGAATAATTATTTGCTATTATTGCCAATAAGTTAATATACTAATGGAGTTCTGCTTTAATCCCCACTTGTAAGATAACTGATTGCAAATGCATGTTTTTATCTGGTAATATCACTCAAACTCCAAAACATGACATCTACATTTTAGTGAGGAGGCTCTGATACTTTGCTACCCATTATTTTATTGCAACATTGCAGTTCTGCAAATAGCGGTGCTAAAAGCTGATGTCTCATAGAGACTAAATGAAGATCTACACTGTAATTCAATAAAAAGAACATGAGAAAAACATTTAAAAAATTATTTCATCCATTTTCCATACAAAAAGGCTCAAAAGAGATGAAATAATCACTGTTGTCACTTGTTAGCATCAAGTAATGTCCCTAGTGGTTGTAGATGAGCCCAAGCCAGGAATACAAGAATGTCTATATAGGCATACGCATGATATGTACCTTTTGCAGGATGCACGGGGTTATTTATCTCTTGATCAGATCTGTGGCTTCACTCTTCACCCAAGCCTCTTTTTTGGAGGAAATGCACCACTAGCATTCAAAAACGTTTATGCTGTCCCTAACATTGACACTCCATTACTGCCTATTGGTAGTTATGAGCACCAAATGTAAACCAAAAGTTTGCTCTCAATCAGAATTGCAGCTGTTTGCACATCTATGAGTCAGTGTATTTTTCTGTACTATATTCTTCTGCATTGACACTTTACACCCTTCACTTCCATCAACCCCAGTAATAAATTTTCAGCTACCTGAAATATAAAACAAGGAAAAGTTTAGCAACATTCGGTGTCTCCCAGAGCAATTATGATAAGTATTTCTAGGAAGAATTAACATGATTTATTTCCCAAGAATTTCCATGAATTTCCACTGATAGACTGCATGATATAGCAAACCAGTATGGCTGATGTGATCTGAGTCTAGCTTTAGTGATGGTGTGAAACAGCTTACAAAGATGTTAAAAAAGTTACATGCAAAGAATTGAGAAGTACAAGCTTGCCTAGCATAGCCTAAAGCAAGAATGCTGGGGATATAATGTTTCACCTGAGTGGTAGTTTTTTTCATTACTAAAATGTGATAGATACTTGCAAATCACTTTGACTTAGATTATAACCTAGACTATCTCCTGATGCAAAAAAGCAAAAACCCTCCATTTGTCACAAGGATTCCAAGTATGACTCTGCGGGCATGGTTAGGTATGTACTAACTTACTAACACTGCCTAACTCTCTCCCCAGAAAAGATCAATGATCTGGAAAGAGAAAATATTTAAGCCTTTATTTCATCTTTCCATTGCACTAGCTAACTGGCTGATGTTACAGGCCAGGAATGAAGAGGTCATGCTGGGAGCCAGGAAGGAACGGTTCTTCAAAGAACGGGCAGTTTTTCTGGCAGAACTGCTGTATAGCACAGCTCATGCATCACACTCACCTCCTGCTTAGGTTCAAGTCTCACAGGACAATCCAGCCCATCAAATAGTGAGGAAAAACAACTTTTCCACTTGTGAGCAACAAAAACTATTCTAACTGCCAGCAAAATAAACCAGAAAGTTTTTCAGCCCTGTTGCACTTACCTAATAAAATCACAGACAGCTCTGCAGCAGCAACTCCATTCATCTTCAAAATTTTAGAAACGTTGAATAATCTTCACATTCCTCCCATGGGCAGGAAAGTATTAGTACCTGCCATTTAAAACCATGACAGAAATAGAGGCGTAGGGAAGCTGTACAAACACAGTTCAGATGTTCTGGGTGAACAAGACTGCCCAGACATTCTTCAGCTAGAGAATGCTTCGCTTCACTTTGCTAAGAGCCAACGTATCTGGTATAGAATGGGGCTCCCGCTTTTCCTCTCTTCCCAATACAGACGGTGGTAATAAATAGGTAGGGAGATAAAACAAAGGGCTCAGAAGAGCATGTGGAGCATTCCCTCTGTTCCATCTCTTACAGCTCAGGGATAAAGGTTGTCTGGCCAAACATGAAAGAAAAGCCCAGTTGTGACTTCTGTAGGAACATAGTGAGTCATTTGAGCTCAAGATCAAAAAAAAGAAAAGAAATGAGGCATGTTCATCTCTGAAAATAATACTCGCAAATAAGCTCACAACATACTGCTTCCCAATATAAAGGACTTTGTTATATTTTTTCCATGGAGATAATTCAAAACACATTTTTTAATAACTCAGAGTGCAATGGTAAGCAGTACTGAGGAACTACAGGAGAATCCTTAAATATTTCCTGGCTAAAATATTCTGAAAGATAAGAATTTAAGATGACTGAGTGCAATTCAATGTAGACAATCTCTGATTCATCATGCAAACCAAAAAGGTTCAAAAAAGACAGTTGTTAAAACTGTATGTGAAATCTTGCCTGCCATTTGTGAGGGTAAGAGTGAACAGGGAGAAGTGAAGGGATTGATTGCACGGACTCCTGATAGGTTCTGATCAGAAGACGTTTATCCATATCAGAAGGCAAAATATATATATCAATATAGTAAGCACGAGTTGTGCACGCGACATACACAGCGCAGTGATTGGGTATACAGCGACAAGCACGCGCTCCAGCTACTAAAGCAATTGGTTATGTCCCTTGATACAATTTTCTCACAAGCAGACACCACAGTTATCTGCTTGGCTCATATTCTGCATTCTTGTTCTGTGTTTCTCACAGCACACCTGCTTCTAGTCTCAGTTGAAGGACGGGTCGCCTAGTTCAGTGTCTAACAAACCCCACAGAGAAGGGAATAATCTTTCACTGTTTTACCCTGAATCTTTGCATAGATGGAAAGGTTTCGCCAATACAAGCCAATTCTGCTTGGCTAAACTAAAACTTGTTCCACACAGCAGGAAGAAAATGTGAGCTTCACCTTCCTTACACACAGAGACTCAGTAGGATCTTACTGTAGAAGCAATTGAGCAGTGGTTTTCAGTCTGTAGTCTGAATGGACCTTGAGGGTCCATCCACTATTTTTGAAAAGTCTAAAAGACATATCAAAGGAAACAAGCTTTTGCCTGTAAGCCTTAACTGATTAGGACTCAGACCATCACTGAAAAAAATGTTGGGATCTGTACACTGAAAAAGTTTGAAACTATTGTGTTTGGGTGATGTTCTATTAAATAACGCTACTAAATAATAATGTAAAAATCATTATCTTTAAAGATACACCAGATCTTAATATTTTCATGCCAACTTATGTCTATTATCCAAGAATCACTCTCTCAGATGACCCACATTTCTCATTTGACAAAATTTTCTTCATTTCTTATCCACAAAATAGTCTTTGTAGATAACAGAGTAGGCATTTAAGTATATATTGATAAAAACACAAGTCAACCCACCTATGTCAAATAAACTCCTCAGTCTTAAGTTCTTCTTGCTCAGCATGTCATCATGATTTCCCCACCATACCCCAGCAGCCAATTACATTCAGAATGCATAACAGATCCATGCATCATATGCAATACAACCTCATACATGACTAAAAAATTATGTTTGGTATTATAAAGGATTCAGAGGAACAGCTGAAAACTCCAACACTTCCTTGGACACAGCTGAGATAGAAAGAACTTGGAAGTGTCTAAAGAGAAGAGTAGAGTTTTACCTAATAGTGGGAGGCACTATACTCCTAAAGGTCTCAAGGGAGCTTTGCATCACATACCAAGCAGCACTGATGACACAGGATACAAGGTTTTGATCAGTTAAAACTGTAGCAAGAAGATCCCTCTGACTCCTTTGTTCCAAGGGGTTATGGAATTACAGCGTTCCCTAGAGATGGAGAACACCCTCCATTGCAATCTAAGAACTGTTCTGTCATGCCTTTGCTTTCAATATCGTTTTCCAGCCACTATCATTATCCTTTTGTACAGGCCMTGCAATGAGGAAAAAAATGATACGTTCCATCCAGTTTTACTGCCAGTGCTTGCTCTGTGCTTTCCTTCACCTCAAAAACCCAATGCCTGTTTCAAAAAAAGCTTCCTATAATCTATAATCCTGCTTGTACCCTGCCACAGCCTCTACTGATAAATGGTGCTTGTCTGTTGCCACAAGCTGACTCTGTAAAAGRGTTAAATTTAAAAAATGAAAGGGAAGCAATAATGGCCACTGCAGGTCTTGGGGAAGCTRGTAGTGAGGTGTCTTCTGTAATTACTAGACAGAAGTTTAGCATTTGTCTGAATTATTACTGCATTCATCAGCTTAAGTTTCCAGCTTTTTATTCACTTTAGTTTGCTTAGTACTGCTTGATTTGTTTTAAGGGAGAAAGAAAACAGATTATCAAAAATAAGGAAGAGCTCTCATATAAAGGTGAACTAAATATATTAACACCCCTCAGCCAGGTAGACATAACCAAGCTTCTCAGATGTGACGGAGCTTTATAAAATCATGAAAGGCACAAGGAAGCTGCGTAGGCAAGAAGGGATATACAGAATATCCAATCTTTCTTCCAAAATGAGAATGGGAGAAGGAGAGCGCTGTGAGGCATCAGTCACAGCTTTCTTTTCTGCCTTCTGCATTTGGGCTGTGGGTGCCTCAGTCCTCCTTGAAATCTGTGCTAGTCATTTACAGCTCTTCATGGAGCCAGTTCCCAGTGGATTCAAACTGAGGCCATATACGCTGTGCCTCCTGGCCAACCGCTGTGTGTGTTCCAAGGAAAACCTTACATTTAGTCATAAMCTCAGAATGACTTAAGGCTACCGTATTCTTGTACGGTCTATCAAATACAGAAATTATGTATGCTGCCAAATATACTATAATAGCATCTTAAGCTTTAAGAAACTATTTCTCACCTTCTTTTATGCAGCCAGATACCCAGTCACTCGCCAGCTAGGACATTTCTAGGTTTGTTTATTGCTACGCTTGGCTTAGCTCTTGGTGATCCAGTCTTAAGATCAGCTAGAAAATAAGTATTAGTCTGAAATTGTGCAGGCAGAACTGGAACAATTTCACCCAAGATTTCTTAAAGCCATAAGTTTCACAGGGCATTCTGTCCTGGCATATCTGTYAGATTCCGAGAAATGGAAAACAATGAAGTACAAACCCAGAAAAAAAATAGCCTAAATTGTAATCTGTATTTTAAAATGGAGTTCACAACAGCTCATCTCCAGCCTTAATGGAAATGTCTGCATTCACTCTATAAAGAATTTAACTCATATCAAATTTGTAGTATTGCCTAGTTCTTACAGACAGTAGAGTCTACTCTAACAGTGGCAACTCTGCTTTTATCTTTCTGATTATTACAATAATATTTTTAAAGAGATGCAGCACAAACTGACAAAATATTAGACTATTTTCAACATTTTTACTCAATTACTGTATTAGCTAAGGTTCATTGGCTTTTTAGCTCAGATCACAAATACTAAACTAGCATTCTTCAGTCTAGTCTTCCCAGTTTCCTTCTCTGCATATTTTTTTTAAGATGAAGACACATGCAAATACCTGTAACATAAATGTCACAGGCAATCAGAATGATACAATTTTAAATAATTGAAGTCAGGATGGTCCAACAATCTGCAAGTCAAAATTATAACTCAAACTTCAGTGCTTATCATCCTTACTACACCCTGAAACATCTAAACAGCCAGGACAAGGATGGTCTCCCAAATTTTGCAGCATGAAAATGACTAGAAACAGGCGTAGCTGGTGATCATCAATTTTAGATAACTGGTAAATGCACCGATTACTTACATACTGTTTATTTTCCTGCACTAAGGTCACAACCAAGATGAACATTACCCTGTAGCAGATGTGGAGCAGATTAACCCCTAAGAGAAGACAGTCCTCATTCTCTGTAATTRGTGAAAATAGGCCCAGTGTGGGAAACAGAAGTGACTTATCCCAGCCACACGGCACAAGAATAAGTAGGAGGATCCCAAGACTAATCCAGCAGTCTACTAAATACATTGGGGAAACCTAGCAACATTTATTTACAAACAGCCAAAGTAAATTAAATTTTTAGTTCAATCTGCAGTAAGATTGTGTTCTCTTTTTCTGCATAATAGTATGCACAGTTACTATAACACTTACAAAATGAAATGTGAATTGTCGGTGTACATTTAGGCTAATTCATTGCTGAGAAATGTGTGCTCTGTTTACTAGGAGTGCCATGCTATCCTTCAGACTGCCAAATATATTTCTTCTCAGGGAACTGTTTTGTTTGATGCTATGCTTTTGTTTGGTTAACAGTCAAATCCTCATGCTGTTTCTTTGGATCACAGTGATGGATCACAATGTAATTAATAAATCAACACAAAATTTAAAATTGTGGACAAGTCCCAGGACATCACAATGAGACAGGTCAAAATCTTTATCATTGAATTACTCTGAATGCTACTGGGACCCTAGGAATATCTCCTAGATCATGTCCAAGAACCTTTCTGGATAAACCTCTACAATTATTTAAAGAGTAAACACAAAAATCTTTGAAATGGGGAGAAACAAGCTCGAGGGTTTGTTTGTTTTCCCTCCTCTCTCAAATTAAACAAGGAGGATACCTCTAAAATGAGCCCAATGTACTTAATAGAAAGGGCTCTATTCCTCCAGTCATTCTCATGTGAATATCTGCCAATGTCCTGCAGCTTTGGTAGGCATGTGTAGAAAGACAGACATCTGTCWGTCCTTTCTGAAACACCAGTTAACTACAGTGCCTGTCAGGAGGTACAGTGATCACCTTTGAAATCTCTGCATCTACCCATGATTGTCATAGAGCAACATCTAAGGTAACATGCGGAGAGAAATACTACTGTGTGCCAACTGCAATCACAGCAGATTTTTATGGTGATAAAGCTAGTGAAAAATCCATATAAACTAATCTGTAAAGGAAGAGGAGAAAGAAATACAGAAGATGTGAGAGAGCAAGATTAGAGGAAGATGTGCAAGAAGACAGTAGAGAGAATAGCAACTAGAATAAATCTTGAAATTATAAAGGAAAAAACAAGCCAAATACAGACAAGAGAAAGAAGGGAGTTATGACAGTAGACCTGGATGAATAGGCAGAGATTTACGGGGCAGTCTGCAGATGGAGTATGCTACAAATAGGATGGTTCCTGTTCCCTTACACAGTCATTATCAACAGGTTTGGAGTTGCAGGCTCCGTAATGTGGATTTAGCTCCACCAATTAAAACAGTTGTATCAGTGGTAGCTTGTTCTCCTCCTGAACACGAGTAACTCAACTGTGAAAATGAACCTTTTTACCCTCTCTAAGAACAGTGATGGGACAGTAACACTTGAGGTGTACAAGACTTGGCATGTCATTTATCTCATACCATTATAGCTTAATCTCCTTAATCTAACTTCCATCATAGGGAAATCTAATTGTTCATTTTCCAAAAGCGAAAAAGAATCAGTAGCAGTATTTTCATTAAATGTGAGCTCTTATTGGATTCTAGATTGCGTATTTTAACCTATCAGAAGAAGAATTACTTTCTTTAAATAAGCAAGTGCTACAAAAAATAGTGCTGCTTCTAGTCCTTCTTTCTTTTCCTTTCTCTCACTCTATTATTACAGTTTCTTCTTTACTTTGACAAATACATTATTAAAAAAAAAAACACCACTCAAAACAATAGAGTATAGAGCTCCTCTACTATCGCCTACTAAATATCTAAACAACTAGCTCTGACCATACTTGAAACTTAAAAGATAATACCAAAACAGAAACTTTCCTAGGAATTTCATTTTAGACATAATGAATGGAGACATTTTCCTCAAAGATCTATTAATTCCACAGAGGCTTATTGTGTTTACTGCAGGCTTTTAATTGATTCCATTTGATTATTTTACATTATTTAATTCTGAAGTACTGCAAACTACTATCTTCATTAACAGGCTTATTGGATTAAATTCAAAGACTTATCAGGATAATGTCTAGAAAATGGCCAGTTGTTTATCCTGTTTATCTTCATCCTGATCTTGGAATCAGATACATTTACACATCTCAAAGCAGCCTCAGAGTGCATCAGACTGCCAATAAGGGCCATCAAAGGACTTATGCATCACATAAGGTGCATCCTCACTCCTGAATGGTGTATGCAAAGAGGGAAGGATCAGGGTTCAGTTTGCTGCAATCTATTACAGTTCCAGGACTTACTGGCCAGGTTGCCTCTTTTTACTAGCAATGAAGTTTAGACTGGATGATGGTCCTGACTATGCATGGTGCACACTGTACATGACAGCTAACATGCTGGAGAATCTCATATTCACATTTCAAGTGGGAGATGGAGGGAGCATTAAAAGCAAGCCAAAAATTTGGTATAGAAAAATTTATCTAGAAAAATGAAACTCATTCAACTTTCAGAGACATTCAAGCCATCCATTCAAATTCAATGGGGCACCTTCCAGGCAGCAAGCATAACTGTTGTGCATGTCTTATTTGCAGGAATTGTTCTTCAACACAATACATGGCCTGCTTTCTTGACTTACTTATATTTATCATTTATAATAAAATGGAAAATAAATAGTCTTTTTTCTCCAAGTTCCAACTGCCGAAATACATCATGTTCGATAGTACAACATGTTCTTATTGCACACTGTAGCCTGTCAACGAAAAAGCACGGAAAATGCACTTGTAAAATCTCTCATATAAGATTTACTGGGTAAGCCATAATAGCTACATCAGGGAAAAGGTGAAAAGTATAAAAATAATACAGTATATTACCATTCTGTAAGATGTGTGATATTATCTATGCTGCTTGTAACTGGAACTTGATTTTGTCTGTTTTTTTTTTCATCATCAACAATGATGATCTGGTCTCCGAAGAGCAAAGTATTTCACCCAAAATACATCAAATTGCCTGCCTCTCAGTTTTCAAGGTCTTCTGACATATGATTTTGTTGTTGCCACTATACTAACAGATTATTAATTTTCTGGCCATATTTCAAATCAATGTTCATCTCCCAATTTAGTGATCACAAATTATGAGCATGACAGTTCTGAATACTCAATGTTTTAGTTTAAGCATAATGTAAGAAGTGACAGTTCAGTCTTTCACTTTAGTATGCCTGACCTATAAATTCTTGAGCAAAGGGCCAGATGATGCCAGTCTTGCAGTCACTTTGCTCTGGGCAGCTGTCTTTCATTACTAGACCAACAATGTGAATTTACATAAGGAGACAATAATTTGTTGTTACTGAACTACTTCTTTGGAACAGTTTTGTGTGCCAGAAGCATACCTGTTGCAGTAACTGATGAACTAGTGGCCTTTCAATGCTGTCTCAGGGCATCGCCACGTAGGCACATATGCATGATACAACAAGAGGATAAATTTTAGCATGAAAAAGATTTTTTCTGTGTTACAACAAGGGACAGAAGTACAGATGTTCTCTAAACATGTTCTACTGTTTCGCTGGATTTTTTTAATTCCACATATGCGTATTTATTTTTAATAAGAATATTTTTACTATAAGTAATAAGTACATTTACCTCACTAAACAAGTCTCTTATTCCTAGATCAATGCAATTTACATACACTAACTGATAAAACAAGAATGACAGAATATGGTGTTTGCCTCTCATGCAATTAGTCACAGGCTATGTGAGGATGCTGTCTGTTTACAGTTAGGAATGACCAATAAACCTCCTAAGGAAAGAAAATGCAATCTTTTTCAGAAGACATTTTCATGTTGTGAAAAGGGAGATTATCTAACATGCTCTAGGTGACCCTGCTGAGCATGGAGGTTGGACTAGATGATCTCCAGAGGTCCCTTCCAACCTTACTGATTCTATGATTCTATGATTATATATGGAGATGTAGACTGCATATACAGAGAAYAGAAAAACTATCACATAAGCAAAATTAAGAAACAAAACTTAGATTAACTGCAAGTTTTCCTGTTAGGATATTTCTCCTCTCCAGCAATGACAATATGTAAGTAATTCAAGATATCCATCACCTCAGAATTTACAATAAAACCATGCATGAACAAGCAGTCCCAATGTAGCCAGCTGCATTTCAAAACATATGTCATATTTTTGTACTGTCATTGTGAAAGACATATTTCACCTTTGATGAGCAGCTGGTGCTTTTAAAAGTCAGTCTCCTCTTAGATGAAATATCTTGGGTAAACCAATAAATACAAAATCAAAATCTGCTTCCAGACTCATGATGTTGTGAAATACGATCACCTGAATGGAATGTACAWCATACACAGAAGCTGTGATCTATGTCACAAAAAGATGATCTAAGACACTTACATTGATAAAGTGATGCTTCAGATTCAGTATAAGACAGGCACCAGAGGATAACTTCCTTATCATTTGGCAAGTCACTGAAGATCTACTCCACGAGAACTTGACCTACAACAGAACAATACAATGCAGAGGACTGACTTTCCCATCGCAGCAGAGAAACAGTCAKAGATAGTTGTAGTTACTAAGCTGTTTTATTACCAATAATGTGCTCCAATAATGGGCAAGCCTATAGCAACAACCTTGTCAATGAGTCAGCATGAAATCATCTCTGTGGAAAGAGATAATTTGCTGATCTATCCTTCTCTTAAGATGATTCATGTTACTGGTATGGCAAACTTTATCTTTAGGTAAGCAATATTTTTTGCTTTAATGATAACCTGACCAAAAAAGATGTTTGTTCTGTTGTTGATACAGGAAAACAATTAAAGAATACCTATACAAATTTAGACAAGGTTTATAAGAAGAGGCATTATCTTCTCTTCTATCAATTGACACTGTTGGAAAAAAGCCATCAGACCTTCAGATACAYACATCCTTTCTTAGATTTGCTTCCTCAGTATCTATCATTTTGACATGCCAATTAGAAAAGCACTTTTGGCTCCTGGCTATCCTCAGAAACTACTCACCATAGGAGTACATCACATGCTTGATAAATGGTGTCATATTTGCCCAGAGTCTGTTGACCAAAATAGGCTGTGAGCAATGCAGAGAATGAAAACAATATAGATGTGCTGACCACTCCATACAAATAGTTATGTAGGAAAACTGCACAGAAGGTTAACCCTTGATTAAACTCTGAAGTCTTGTTGCTAAGTTCAGTGAAGCTTTTTCAGTTAAAATATTATTGGGTCCTGAGTGCATGCCTCACAAAACAAAGAAAAAAAGCATTAAGCTTCTTGCAACATTTGTCTTCAAACACTGCTTGATTGAGGTAGCCTTCCAGCTACAGTTGAGGTACAGTCTCAGGCCATAAGAAAATTAATGCATTTTTGACTGACAATTTGAAAGAGTAATATGATAGCTAGAGCACTGAAGAAGCAACTTTAGATGAAACTATTAGCTAAAACTGCTTTGTTCCATCAAAATAAAATCTGTCAATAACAACTTGTTTTATTCTTACCGTTATCATGAAAGGATTAAGTGAAAATGGCCCAGTACCAAATGCCACACACATGAAAGAGGGAGACCCTGCACTGAAAAACTTTTAATGGTTACATGCAAAATGGACAAACTGCATTAGAATAACTGTTTCCCTGTTGTGGATGGGCTCTGAAGCACAGAGAGAATAAAAGACTCATCCAAAGTCATGTGAGAAATTTCTACTATGATTGTGAATTTTATTTCAAACATCTTCAGTCCTAAGCTAGTGCTTTAGTCGCCACCCATTCTTCTTCCCTGAACTAGCAGGTGAACAGGATCCAGTGATGAAATGCTTCAGACTGGTATTTATTTTTGGCCTTTTCTGGCACTTTCGTTTTGCTGTAGAATTTGGGAGCATGGTAACATAACATAGGTGATTCTTTTTTTAGAATACATTTAACCTAAACTGACTCCTTAGGTTAAATTCTTTCACTGCTACACTCACAATATTGTAACTGTAATTACTACTAAACACTCAGTGCCCTTACGGTAAAAAAGTTTTTCCACTCTTTATAAGCCATTCACTCCCCTTACRGGTGTTGTAATTCTTCACGTTTCATCATTTTCTCATTATTTTGCATTCTGATCACTTTATCATTATTTTAATAATCTACATACTTATCTTTCTTTCTATATCTAGAAAAATATCTGAAGTSTTCAGATAAAATATGACCATTTATTACTTGCACCATTCCCCCCAAAAAAAAAAAATCAATCAAAAGGAATTTTGAGATATGTCATTATATCCTTAGAAGATATTTAAATGTACTTTAGATTAATTCAGTCAAATGTTTCTTAGAATTCTCTGGTTGAGATAATCACTTTCTCTAACCAGTGCAGAAAATTCAAATTATTCATGGCCTAAAGTTTTTATTGCTTAGCATAATCTTCTTTGAACTCTTCTACGATATCTGAAGCTTAAGTGTACCTTGGCTCAAACTGTGTGTCCTGCTGAAGAAATCCATATAGAGACCTGTGTAACTGGAATAGAAGATAAATTCCAGCAAAGTAACAACAATAAAAAGACAAAGTCTGGGAAAATTTTATATCTGGAAAAATAGAGGGCCAAATACATGCAGAGCACAGAGCCATAAGTCTCAATACTGGTGCAGCAAGAAATGGTATAGAATAGACAAGTTGCTCAGCCCAGGAATACTCTTCAGCCTCACAGTCCGACATCTCGAAGTAAGGACTGATATTCTAGTAGTGGGGCTGATGCAGAATGAAGACAATGTCTCGGATTATTGTCTCAGTTTTTTATAAAGCCTATTTGGGCCAAAAGCAAATATGAAAATTTGTCTCTAAAATAATTTGAGTTGTCAAAAGCAAACAAAAAAGTGAGCTTTAAGAGAAACAATGTATTTCACATATATTTCTTTTACCTGAGAAAGAGCAACTCAGAGATGTGCATGTTTACATGTTAGATGAAGGTCTTCAACCTTCAAACACTCATTCACCTCTTTTAGTTTCTAGACCTTGGTACTGCAAATTTATGTCTCATTTGAAGTATGCAGATTGTCCCACTGAAGTCAATGATAATCACTCAGCAAAKCATGTATGTACTATAACCAGGTAGAAAATGACATTTTCATTTAGTCATTATGTTATTTGCTACATACAAACAATATTACAAGCCTTGATCTTTCAAACAGAGACGCTCAAGCTTAATGTTATTTATTGCTTAGTTCCAATGACTTTAGTAAAGCTTAGAATCTGTCTGCAAATTTTATGACATTTTCAAAATAGCAAAGAGTATGGAAAACATAATTGTTAGCTTGCATATATCTGATTTATAAATCTGTTTGAGGAAATTAATTCCATAAAATTTAATAGAAATGTAATTTGACATTGATGCATTTTAATCAACATTACCATTTGCAATCTTGCACAAATCAGAATGAGTACAGCATGATTTTTGTAAAATTAGGCTATTTCTACGCATTTTAAAACTACATAATAATTCTCCTTTATTGAATGGATACATTTTAGTGCAAGAATAACAAAAAGGACTGTTATGCTATTCTCTCATACATAAAGCTAATTATACGGAAAATTCATTGTGAACTTTGAGCTTGCGTTGCTTAACATGATTCAGAATTAGAAAGAATTGGGTTGGTTTGTTTGCTTTTTCCCTAGCTGAAATGAACAACAACTATACACACAGAATTCTCCAAATCTTTGTATCAAATTACCTAGAGCTGGAGACTACTGCTGTTTAATGCAATCTGCTCCCACACACGGTCTCAATGATCTCCACGGATTTTGGTGCAGGCACAAGGATCTCTGTGTGCAGAAACATCTGCAAAAATGGGGCTTTCCTTTCTCTTCCTAGTTTTTACTTATCTGGCTATGTTTCTAATTGAACTGCTACATTTTTTAAAAGGATCCTAACTAACAGTATATGAACTTCTGGCAGCCAAGTCAGCACACACAAATCCCCTGAAATTACATATTTTCTCTRTCCTTGAGTAGAATCCTGGTATCTTAAGCTTTAAAACTGGCATACACTTTGTGTTGTTTAGAGGATCTCTCTTTTAAGAAACTGTAGGAACTTAATAGGTGAGATAGGCTATTTTTTTCTCTGCTATCTTAAAGAGGTCCGCCTATGGATATTTTCTTTCACGGATGAAGCAACACAGGAAAGATTCAGGAGAAATCTACTATCTCCCAAACTTTAGGGACTGAGACTATTATCTTATGAAAAGCAAAACTATTATGAAACGGTCAAACAAGCCTCAGAAAAGTAGAGGTAACAATACTGGTATGAAAAATGTTTTGATCYCTCCAAAATTAGGGAGTACCACATATTATATCGCAGCCCTGCAAAAGAGGCAGTATTTAGGGGAAAGGAGACTCTCAATATTAGTAAATTTAGGCTCTTTTATAGGCAGAAAAAATCAGGGGCATAAGATCTACAGTAAGACCATAAATTATCATAAGTTATCGTAAGTTGTCAGCTATCTATTGAGACATGATGACATCAATATTTAAGTTTACAATGAAGAAACAAGAGATGGAATATTCTCCGTATGATATAATGCTTTGCAGAGAGCGTTAAAGAACGTAGAAGAGTGAATGTGCCCAGGATACATCGTAAGAAATACTCCAAGTAACTGCATTGCAAAAGAATAAAGGAAGGTTGGTTTGTGGAAATGAACTTTAGTGAATGGTGTCCTTCATGATACACCTAAGAAGAATACAGGAAGATCAGTTTCACTGTATCTGAAGTTACACTTGTGAAAAATAACATAATCTCTGATTAAAAGTGTCACAAGTATGCACAGGTATCCAGAAACTCCCGTAGTAATTAATTACTGTTTCAGGACACCAATGTACTATCCAGAATCCTAAAAGAGTACAGATAGGCAGTTTCGGCTCTTATCATCACTTCTGAGAACATCACTTCTGGAAAGGAAAAGACATGCATTTCTGAGCAAGACAACCTATAGCCATGAATTTCAATTAGCAGTAAGGAACAGCACTGAGGATAAGAAACACATTAACATGGAAAACATGAAGTTTAACAAATTTGTTGGAATATAATCAGTGATATAGTCAGGAGAGAAAACTACTGACAGAAGAGACTAGTGCAAGAATTTCAACAAAAAAAAGAGGAAATAGGCAGAGTTTGATTAAGACTGACAAGAATTGAGCGTGAATGTGCTATAATGCTAATATGCTCCCACCCCAAACAGAATTAGTCACAATCATCTGTGGCATTTGTCAAGCCACACAAAGCACAGTGAAAAGTAATACATAAAATTCAGAACTTTCATGACTGGAAGATACGAAATGTTATAGAAGCAAAAAATACTGCAAAAGCATTACATAAAGTTATTAATATATGGAATAAATTATACTGACTGAAATTCTGTAGAGAATGGGAAGAAAAACATTTTGATTTCAAAGAATATGTCTCTGGAAAGCTCTGTCTAGTACTTTGTTGAGTTTTTCAATGCTGAAATTGCTACAGGGAAAGAACAAATAGTTGTTTTTCTGAAGAATTAGCTATAGGAAAAATAGGCTTTGAAGAGGTTCTAGAATGATCAAAAATAAGAAAAGCATCAACTATTGACTGTGCTTCCAGTCAATTATTAAAAGTAACAACAACTAATAGTAATAAATAGTAATAATGCATAATAGGAAGTCAAAAATGTTACAAATTAATTCTGTTATCCTAGACATTAGAAAGATCCAATTTGAAAAAGGGTGCAAAACAGAATTAAAACTGCAGGGGAATCCTCTCCTTGCTACAGCTTTTAAATCCTAATCAAAATACTTTTATATAGATTATACAGTGAAGAGAGAGAGAGACCATCTCTCTCTCTTTTGTCTGGACTTCAGATAAATTAGTCTAGGGCTGAAGAAAGTATTTTAAATTTAGGATGATTCAAAAAAAAGAAAGAAACAGATGAGAATACATAGCTTTTTCTGGGAAAAAAAATGTTGTGAAATAGTCCTTGTATTACAGCAGTGTCCTAAAGAATCACTAAAGAATTATTAAGAAAGCAGAACAGCTTGTTTATGAAAACTGGTGTGCGAGAAAAAGTAAAAACTTTGTCTCTATCAATAAAAATACAAAAATAAAGAAAAGAGATTCACCATCCTTGGTACATCCTTTAACATAATCATAGACAAAGTGTTGCCTTCACTATATCATTTTTAGAATGGGGTGACTTCAAACAGACGGAAACCAATTTTTTTGATGAAGTACCTACTTTAGAGGAGTCAGAAAATACTATGTGGGCTCCAGGGAAAGGAAAAGTATGACTTAAGATCACAAGTGCAGCTATTGGCATGAAGCAGAGATATCCAACAGGTTACTAATAATCAACAACTGTAAGTATCAGAATTATTCATAAAAGTTTGAGAAGGAAAGTAATTAAGGCACAGATTCAGAACAAGAAAGCCAATTATCTTCCTTTGTATACAAGATGTAAGACCTGAACGCTTACAAAAATGAGAAGAAAGCTAAGGACTTTCATAAATTGGGTGCAAGGGGAGATCATGAGGCCATTCAAATATATTGAAGTTCAAAGAGGACATGACAGAAAATATATGAAGAGCTAAATGTAGAAAATGCAAGCAATCCTATTGATTTCATAGGTAGGACTTACAACCAGGATAAAAGTAGGTCAGTGTCCTGGGAATGTCTTTTTATAGGCTTTGCATTTAGTTTATCAAAAAGAATATAAATATCTTATACTCACCACAACCTAACTACTCTTAACATAAATTCCCAGTAAGAGGAAAAAGACAKCTTATAGAGGAAAGCTGAATTGCAAGAGCAGCCAAAAGAACTCTCCAGGATCTATGAGGCAAAGAATGAGGAGGAAATACAATTAGAGTGTGCCTCGTGATATTTCTTTAGTACAGCAAAAAGCATGTTGTTGATTCCATTGACACTACTTCAGCACTGGGCCTGAAGGAAGCAGATATTTTGAACAAGATTCACAAATCACTTCTCTAGTTAGTATGCTTTAGTAAATACTTCTCTTTTTGTCTCTTTGAACCACAATATTCAGCATTCCTCAGTACTGTAGAATTGCTGTCCAGTAGCCTGTGTGGTGGGTTTTTTCCCCCTCATTGCGTAACTGTTCTTGGTTGACCTCAGGTTAGAATCACCTATTCCTTGATGTTACAGCAAACATTTTCAGAAGTACTAAAAGTGACACTTTCAAAAAGTATATTTATGACTTTAAAGTATAAATTTTGTTTTCAAAAAGTAATGCAGATATTTAGGAACATACTTTCAGAGGTATATAAGGCACACAAATATGAAGCTGAACACTTAGTTAGATTTTCAAGTATTTAAATAGACATTCTATTTTATTCTATGTCATTTCATTTCAAAAGAATTTACTGAATCTGATTAGTATTTTTTATACACCCTGCTACAGAAAAGTAGGCATTTAACAACATACCTAAGGTAAGAGTTTTGAGGACAGGATCACCAGAATTAATCAGTGGTAGAAGGAGGAAAGAGAGGGATAAATGGAGAAATGTCAGAGGTTAGAAAAAGCATCATATATGCCTAATCCCATATCTATTTTTTTAATACATCATGTTTAAACAAAGCTACTGATCTAACAGACAGTAAAGGAATATCAAACTGTTTTACTACTTGCACTTTTTATTAATGTTGTTGTAATATTATATATTTCCTTAAATTTAAGGGTGAGACACAAAAAGGGTTTTAATTCTCTTCACATTTCAACAGAAATAGAAAACTTCAATAAAAATATTGGAAGGCTCTTCTTCATCTTATGACTCCTATTCTGTTAGGATGAGATATCACTTTTTCTATTATTATTATTTGAATTTTCAATCCCAACAGTTTAACAATATCTGGGAGCTAGAGAAAGAACAGCATGTGTCATGTTGCTAAAAAGTTGGGCTTAAAAGTTGTGACTTTGCTCTGATCATTGTACTGTACCCTAGTATTCCTTCTTTCCGTTTGTTCTTATAAATAGTATTTTAAATGGGCCCTTCTCAGTGTTTGTTCTTTTAGGTCAATTTATTCAGCCTGTGTCTACATGGGCTCACATCTCATTGATGAATCCTTCCCTCACCACAACCCTTCTGAAAGCTTCCAATTTCTTGTACACCAGAAGTCTGAATAGGTGCCTGGACATGCAATACATTTCAAAGTGCACCTGCATTTTTTTTCCCATTATTTCAAGATCTATAGAGAACACACTGTACTGTATAGTGGTGCCAGCCAACTGCAGTCTGGCTCATTAGGATGAACTTTCTAAAAAGAAAGCAGAAGAATTGAAAGAGCCACCTTAGCTTCAGGCCCAGTTGCAAAGCCTCAGTAAAAACAAGAAACCTCTGATACAAGCTGTTTTTTATGTGCTGTCCAGTTTGAAAAAAAAGACCTCTACTATTTGTGAACAGAATTAAAAAATACTAGCTCAAAAATGAGAATGGAAAATTTAGATAGTTCAGAATAACTGAAAATTGGCCAAAAATCAGGAGACACAAATTTAACAGTAAAAAAAAAAATCCCTAATACTGCACGTCCGTATTCCTTCTTTTTGTGCAACTAGCTTTTTATTTTCCCCAACAGTCCAGTTTTCTTTGCACAGGGATGTTTGTTGAAAATTCAAATTCCCTGTCTTCTTCATGTTTATGAAGACTGTGGACTTGCTTATAACTGATCTTTGGCACAGCTGACCAGCTGGTTCTCTGATTAGACTATTATTTTACATCATCTGTGAAGAAAGAACTATTTTTATTTGCAGATTACAATAGCTAGACCAGAGGAGTCTAAATTCTTCTGATACCTACAACTGCTATCGTATTTCAAGTAAAGTAATAATCTAATGATAAAGGAAAATCTTCAAAATCTCTGAAAATAATCTGTAAAGAACATATTTGTCATTTTTCCCTGGTTTTGAATGTTTATAAACTAGTACTTACAACAACAGAAAACCAAATAATACAAAGACATTTTTCATCCAAAATTATTTCAGCCTCTAAATTTCAAGAGCTGTTCTTCCAAAGTATATTGGGTCCTTAATACTGTGGGTAAGTCACATTATTCGTCTCATGCTATTGTTACCTGACTAAATGTCAACTATGATTTTAAAGGTATATTCTAATCGACTCATTCTTATAAAATTCTTTATTTGATAGAAGTCCAGAACAGCTGGTACACTTAGCAGAATTCATTTTGTTAATGTACTTGTAAAACTTTTTCGAGGCAACTGAGTAAACAATTCTACTGAATCATTCTGGCTACTTCTGATATAACTACAATTGGAAACACAGATTTTGGCTGAAATATTTGTGGTCTAATTAGGATTGTAACATGAGATAGTTTCACAACTATAGGCCGCTGTGAAAACTCTGTCCGGTATTAGACAGATGGGGAGACATGAGCATAATTACCTGAAGGAACAAAGTATAGGAGGGCAAATGCAAATGGAGGATCTTTGCTGCCAACACATTAAAAAATTAAAAAGGATCCAGGAGAAAGCAGAGAAAATTATACCACTCCATTAGGAAAATAAGCTYTTACACTTGGCACTGTATAAACCATAATGTTTCCATTGCCAAGTTCTTAAAAATACAGACCTGAATTCTAATCAGATACTTCTGATCTGCAGACCATCTGCAAGAGGCCAGTCAAGAGGAAAGTGAGAGGATCTATGGCAGGAAAACATATTCGGATATGCTGTCCCAAGCTGGAGTGAAATCTATTGCTTGGACAGGGCACAGGGAAATAAACAGTAGCAACTGCAATGGCAGTTTTATAAAAAATGTCTATGGAGCTCTGAACTGCAATTCGGGTAGAAAGATTTGGCATGAGGCACTAACTTGCACCATAAAAGAAACTGGGAATACTTTCAAGAACATGTGGGTTTCTTTCTTGATTCAAGTTCAGATTCAAGATTCAGGAGGATTTACTTTAGGGTGGCTGAGGTTACTATCTACAGCTGTCCACACTACTCCTATACTAAAATCAATTCCAGATTACTTTAAAAGAGCATCTGTTTCAGAGCTGCTTCACCTCTAAGCACAGTGAAGGCTGGGGGGCAAACTTTGGCAATGTTATCAGTGACACTAATGAAACTCACCTCCATGCTGGGAGCAGAGTGCTTGGACAACTCTTAGCAATCTGGATCTTTGGTGTAAGCAAATAATCAAAATCCCTTTTTCTTTGGGGCTCCCTTCTCCATATAGATAATTCTCTACCTCCCTACCAGCAGCTCAAACAGGTCTAAAAAGATGGTCAAGTTTCTCTTGCTGGTAGCTTAGATTTCAGTTTCACAACAGTATGTTGTGTCAGTCTTGCTGTATTAACGCAACCTGAGGATTGCTCTAAATTACACTTTTCTTTAACCCATGGTATTACTGTGCCTTTGAACTTAAAAGTTCACAGCGCTTTTCATAGATTTGTGTCATAAACTCTAACAGCTCAGAAATTTTGCTTACTTGAGGCAAGCTTTACAGGAAATTTCCTTCTTGGCGCCGAGCTCACCATGACAAGGCAGGGCAGCAAGGCAGGTTCACATTCACTCTGACCTTGAGAAGTAGTCATTTCCACTCCCTCCACTTACTGCATTGCAGAGAAGAGGAGGTGGACAAGGGTGACATGGCACCATGACAGCAAAGAGCTCCTGGGCTCTTCCATGCTTGTGGGGGACATGGGGTAAAAGGCATTAAGAGCCATTCAGGTCAGGAAGTCCACAGAAAGATGGCAAGCTTTTAATTCTTTTAAAAAAATCTTGTTCTCTGACTGATCTCAAATGTATTTATTCTGATTCAGGTCTGGCAACATTTATGTTTCTGTTGCTATGTCCATTCTTGGTTAGCCTTGGTTAGAACAGGTTTATAGCTAAATTATATTTAAATTTCAGCAAAAAGCAGTGTTAGATAGTGTTTCATAACTTTATGCTAAATTGTATTTTGCTTTACATATTGTTTATTGGGACAACGTGTAGGATTTAGACAGTAACTAAAAGGTAAGCCATCTACACTGCCATCAGCAGTTTGTCCGATGAGTAATGGAACTGTTTATTTGGATAATTTGTTATTTAGACTCACATGTGCCTGTGGCAAAAGCTGTAAAAAACAAACAAAAAACCCCCAGCTCTTGAAAGTAATAAGAAATAAGAAGCTCAGCTTCTTACATAAGTTTATATTCTTCATGGTTTCAGAGGAAAGCCTAATAGGCCAAAACTCACAGGACTGCTGATTCAGATTTTTTTGATTGCTTCAGGTTGATTGTAATAGATAAAGCAATCACAGAATATCTAACAATTCCACAGAGTTTGCTTCATTAAACTTGAATTCAATTCATGAGTTCATCATCATGAAGATGATTCCAGTCACCCTTACATTTTAATTATTAGAATTTAAGTGAGGATTTTATCTGAATAATTTTTGACACCTAAAATTTAGACATGTAGGCTAATTTGGATATTAGGCTCCCTCTCTAGTCAATGGAGAGAAAAAAAAGACACTTCTAGAGCAAGTCTAGTTCCAACTTTTTTTGACAGTACTGTGGCTAATTAATATTCAATAAGAATACAAATCTCCACTTAAGTAAAAACTAGCTAATATATATTATCATGGCATGCTTATAAAACACTGCACATCAGTCAAGTCTTTCTCCTATTAGAACAGCCTTATGTATCTCTAGAAGAATTCCTCAGATGCAATCACTTCATAAGTTGTGTTATTTCATATTGTTGCAATACATCGCTTAGCACTGAAATATCTGTTATTCTAATGTGTTCCTATTTATCAGACAATGTGATTTACAACTCCTCAGATAATTTTAGATAATAATAATACAAGGAATAAAAAAGGTATTGTCAGTGGTTCAGATCTATTTTTTTAAAAGGTACCTTAAACTTTGGTGCGAATCCTGTATCCAGTGACTTTATCTCATTGCAATGAAAGCAGAACCGCAGATTCAGCTGGAAACAGACACAGTCAGTTCCACCTGCTGAATGCAAGCTGACATTTTCAGATAAAGCAAAAGCTAGTGCAAAAAATCTCCACAATCATTGCCTTTTACATTTGAAAGTCAGCAACTCGTGTTGGTGCTGGGGATAGAGAAACACCTGAAAATGTAAACAAAGGGTTGCAATTCAGGGAAAGGTGTCATGCAAACTTCAGTGTAACGGCTGAAGAGATCCTAATTACCTACACTGAACACGCAGTGCTGCTTTACTCATAGGTGGTGGTGTGTGAAGAACTATGAATCTGATTTGTTTAGGTTAAAATATGTAGCTATTATTTGCTCTTTCCTCATACTTCCTTCCATCTGTTGGTTACATTTATCTGCTCTGTCTTGTCTTTTAGATTATATCTGTTAAAGAGTGAAAACTCTAACCTACACGTCTAGTGTCCTGGATGTCCCTGACCTGAATGAAGTTCTGAGACATCCAGCTATAACATTTATTATTTATCACACCAGTTAAAGCAGCTGCCCCTTCTTGTAGTATTTTTTTCCTTTTCTGAGCTAACTGTCACGTGCACACTGCACACAATGCCTCTAAGGTATGGATTGCTTCAAAAGGACCATAGCTGTGCCAGTTCTAAATTATATTCTTAAAAAGCTATAGTAAAAAAAAAAGAGAGAACTTGAATAACAAATATCTTGAACTAAGAAGTTCTTAAACGCTGGATCAAACCAGCCAATACGTTTAGCTGATACAGCACATGCAAAAAGCTACATAACTATAAGGCCAATAGCATTTTTCAGGAATGTTCAGTTCGTATTTATCAAAGTGGCCCTGGAAATTTGAAGGGTTATAAAACCAAGCCAGCACAGACATGAAAAAGAGACTGTATGCTCACCTGTTTTATTTTAAAATTCTCCTGAGTGATTAATCGAGGAACAGAGTGCTTCTAGCAGTGACACTAAATCCAATAGAGAAATTTCTCTCCATTTCTACAGTGTCTCTTGTAATATTAAATCACCATTTGCAAGATCTCAGCAGGAGGTGACTCATATTATCCACTTCCGAAGTGGACCAGACAGTATATTACCTTTGTAAAAACTAGGCTGTTGCTTTACTCTCTGAAGGATCCAGGCTTATATATGGAAGCAATTTTCATTTACCCAGAGCTGTGGGCTCTTTATTAAGCATTTTTTAAAGCCTGCAGTGAGCCTAATTTACTACATATTTTAAGTCTGTTCTTTCTATTGATCAATGGAGTTCTAAATCTTGGATATTTTAAAAAAAAGATTAACAATTTTATAGGCATGTATCTCCAGAAGTACCTCTATTTCATGGGTTTAACTATTAAAAAAAAAACCCCAATGTCAAGTCATGACATGATTTAAAGAGTCTGATAAGAATTTAAAGTGATTAATTACTGCTGTATATATCTGAATGGTCTTTCTTTAAATCACATGAAGTCACTCTGATGATGTAATATATAACTACATGAAGAATCTCTTCAGAACAGATTCTGTCCTTGATATTACAGTACAACATGCTACCAGTCAAGATAAAGAAGATGGTTTTATAGTGAGAGGAAGAATTGCTTGAGTATTATTTATTAGATACTTCTTGTGTTACTTCTGTCATTCACATAAATTCCAGAAATATTTGACACCTCTGYCAGTATCTGCTGAGGAGGAGTAGGATCTACGCTGCTCAGATCCACCCTGTTCCAGCTTGTTACCATTTCTCATTTTCCTTTAATTCCAGGATGACTGACATAAAGATAATAAGCCAAGAAGGGAAGAAAATGTAATTTCTGCTTCCCCAAAACTTATTATTTCTGACTTTTGTTCATCACAGAGACATCTATCTCCTCCAGCTGAAAAGTTTGTTTTTCATGAACTCCAACTGGTAAAAGTACACTTTAGAACTAGAAGAGTATTTGGAGATGAAACATTAGCAGAGACTGCTTGGCTTATTTTGAAACGCAGTTAAAGACAACGTCAAAACAAAACACATTGATCTGCTGGGCTGAGAATGAGAAGGGCATTTTATTTTTTTTCCTCACCCTTTTGTTGTAAGAAAACCATACAAAGGTGGACTGTTGTTGTGCCCTGTGAAAGCCTGTCCTTTGACAGCAAGTTAGACAGACCCAGGCAAGCAACAGGTTGAGTTCATTCCTGGCATACCTCTACTGGCTCTTGGTCTGGCTGAACATGGTATATAGACGCTATTATGAATTTTGCCCAAATAAAAATTAAGATACAGGCTTCCACTGTGCTTTGTTATACTACAGCCATCAAGACAGAGCGTACAGGCACCCTCTGAATTATGAGATTGCCGAAAATATTTTCATGTGTTATTAAAATCTACCAAATTTACCAGACATCTGAAGTCTCAGTTTCATTGTTCCTGCATGCTGGCATAGCTATACAGAATGACAAATTCATAGGTGTGATAATTTTTGCAGTGATATCACTCTGCAAGCTGCACCTGTATTAAAGATTTTCTTAAGGTTTTTGTCTCCTTTTATGTATGATATTTGTCAAACCCTTCAGCACATTTGCATTTTGTTTCCTCAGGGAATCTCAGATGCCTACTCATTAAACTCTGAAACTTGAAGAAAAGGAAAGACATTCCAACAAAAGATTTTATAAAACACCTGTTTTATACCGACCTAGGTAAGAGCTAAATGGGGGCATATTGGCTCTGAAGCATTAGGAAAACCTACAGAATCCATCTTTAATATCAAATATTCTTATTAGTCTTATTCTTAGAAAAAATAGACTAAAATGTGGAAAAGAACCTAATAAAGGATATAGCCAGTTCAATGGAGTAAGACATATTTTCTTCACTGATCATTGCTTCAGCTATCGAATATACCCCACTAAACATAATTTTAAGCTGTTTTTTATGGAAGCACCAGAATTAAATCAAGCTTAGGGTAAAGCAGCCATGAACATAATCATCATAAGAAGACTAGTACACATGACATACATATAAAGATTGAAAGCACTGGGCTTTCGAATGAGAACCACCCTACAAGGACTTTTTTCAGGGCAGAACAAAGCCCTGCAAACACCTAGATATAAGCCAGGCAGTTCGATTCATGTGATAGACCCACTGCAGCAATACTTACATGCATGAAGTTGTGCATGTGCACAGTGAGTTGCAGACCTGCATGTTCTGCTAGTACACACAGAAGGTAGGAACTATTACGGTAAGATGTAAGAGTTAAATATGTATAACTGTTTTTCGTCTTAAGCCTCTCTTTGTCACACATTGCTTTAAAAAATTGTTCATCGTAATATTTCCTAAAAGTAATGAATGAAATAATTAGTATTTCCAACAGTGAATTGATTTAGGAAATTTGAGCATTTATGACTACAAAGAACATTTAAAAATAAGACTGATTTCAGATGCCTTTGAAGCTAAAATGACAGAAGATTGGAAGAGGGAATCTGACCTGAAAATAAACTTTTCTGAATAGAAGTTCCTTCAAATGTTCAGGAGGCAACTCATTTTGACTTCAAGAGACTGAAAATTGTTTTCCTACTAAATTCTTAAAGTGCTCGGGTAAGAATGTAAAATAAGCACATACATCTAAGTGAAATTGCAAGCTAAGAATGTATAATGAAGAAAGCATGTGCAAAAGCAGACTTAAAAAAGGCCTATCTTTAGCCAGCGAGCATTATCATCATTTCTCTGTTACTTCATCTATGTAAGTGTGATCATTCTCATTTGGACTGAGTGAGACTATTCCAAGATTTTAATTCAAAATAATAACTTTCAGGGATCCTAGAGTAAGTTTTACTTTACTCCTTCTTATAAGCACATTTCCCCCCAAGAAAAGTCTCTTAAGTTCAAAGACTCTTCACCCTTCTATAATAGCTTAAGCAATATATTTTGAAGCAAAAGGAGCAAAGTGAAAACATGTTTGTTTTCATATCCATGCATGCTACTGCTAAATCAGTTTGGCATATGCCTTCTGAACATCTCAGAGCAGTGCACAGTTTTCTCCTCACTTTCAGTCTGAGAGCTGTGACTGATAGAAAATTTATCATTCTCTGTCTGATCCACTTCAATCAAAATGACAGCCAAGAACCAGGGAACCCTGGTGCAAGGTGCAACCAAATAAATACAGCATGCAGCTGCGCATGCCTGGCCATGGGTTCCCTGTGCCTGGAAGGCAGTAATAATGAGAAGTTTTCCAAAGTTGTGTCCTCCTCAGCAACAGAAAGCAACGCCAAGTGGTAGTTGTAAGTTCCTTCTGCTAGAGCATAAGGGTATCTACGTATGGACATCTACAGAGATGGCACAGGGGACATTTAAACAGGATGAGAGCTATTCCACACCTCTCAAGTCAAAGAATTAAACAAGCAAGTGACCAAAAGGCAGTGCGCTCTAGCTGCAGTGGAAGCATTATTTCATCATAAATCCTTGAAACTAGTATCGGAGTAAGTGAAGTTTTTCTCCCACTGTCAAACTGACCAGAAAGACTGACAAGTTGAAAATCCTGTCTTATATTATCTTCCTTCTCTCAGCTGAAAAAAAAATTCCACTGTAAATGCTGTGCTAGAGTGGCTGATAATGAAGAATTTTTCTACCAGCTTCTATACCATGAACAAAAGAAACAGCGACAACTTGTCCCACTACAGTTTATAAATGCATTGTAAAATAGCCCCAAATATCATTTAGTGAAAGTGTAACTGAGGATTTATTTTTGTCTGTTAACTCTTTGGAGGTGCACACAATAGATGATGCTGCAATTTTGTAAAACCACTAAAAATGTGTGGATCTACAGAGATGGTAAAGAATTTACTTTATACTGGAACTTGCAAAACACAGATCTCATCTATTACTCTATTACTCACAGCATGTTCCATGCTGTAGCCACTTTCAAAGGGAAAAGAAGCCATACACTCTGCTTTATGTTGTTTTCAAACTGAACATACACAAATAATCTGTCAAGTAACTAAGTGGGTAAGAAGGAAATGACTTTTTAAGCACAAAGCACCAGATTGAGGATATGAATATATATGTATATACACATAGATACGTATTTACTGTTTCAACTGGTTGCACAAACTTTTGCAGCTGTAATATCATTTTCCATCATACACTAAAACTATTAGAAACAGGTAAAAATAAATACAGTATATGTTGTTCATTGTTACTTTACTCTATCCAAAACTCCAAACCTGTGACCCAAAAGAAGTGCAATGAAATTGATATGTACATAAATCAAAAGAAATAAGAAACAAATAACTTTGCTGAAATTGAATGGAATTCTACCAAGAACTGCACATTTTTTAATAGTTGCTTAAATAAAGATTTACATTCTGGAGATGACAGTGAAGGTGTATCTATTTGTATTTGGGTGACTGATGAAAGAATCAGTCTGCCTCTTTGGAGAATCTGTAGGATAAAGTCAAGTATACGCTTTTTGCCCTGATATTTTAAAAGCTACTACATCTTTGTCTTGCAAAAATTCTCTCTCCCCCTCTGCCCACCCTCGCAACACATGAACTACCAGAATTATTGCAGACCTTGCACAATTCTGCTCCTTTTAAGCTAATGACAAAATTCTTACTTAGTTGAGCAGAATTYGGTCCATTAATAAACTACAACTGTAAGAAACTGAAACAATGTGGCCTGGAAGTCAGAAATAGGACTCAGCTAACAAATCTCATGGAGAAGGTGAGTTAGCAACAAATACTGCCAGGCGAATGTATGTCTCTTCAATACCCCACAACTTGTTATTTTTCATTTCAGCAGGCAGCCATCTGCAGAAACTAAACTGGACTGTCTCAGTCTTCTAGGTAAACAAAAACAGTGAAGCTTTAAAGAAGTAATGCCRAAATAGCCCTATGTCCATTCATAAATGCAGAAGCAGATTCTCTCCTGTGGGCACTACTCAGCACCAGCTGACACCCGTGCATCTTTGAAAGCAGGTCACTGATGGTGCACAGCTCAGCCCTAGCCTAAGACAGATTAGCAGCTCTCAACTGCTCTCACCCTAGTATCAGTAGGGACTCAATACCCCAACATACATTGCCATCGATAAGCTAGGGAAAGCGAGGATGTCAACTAACAGTGCACGAGCAACATGACAGCAACAGTCCGTGTTCATATTCTAGTACTATGCAAAATGTGAAGTGGCACCACCACAGAGTTAGTGAAACAGCATTTACCCAGAGGTCAGAGTATAGACATACATAGTTACCACGGTCTCCCTGGGGCAGTATACATTTAAGCTACTGCTTGAAAGCTAAGGCACAGTATTCACGCACATGTAAGTGATCTGGCCTTAAACTATGAGGGAAAAATTTAGAGCAATTCTGTATTAATCCATTTCCTACCAGTCTCAGAGTACCTGCCCTCTATCCAACTTAAGAAGGCGCATTAAGCAAGGGGAGACTGACCACCTCCAGCAATAGTAATCCAAAATAGACAAAACATACAGAAGAACCTGGTCCTGCAGCAGACTGAATGAAACAAACCTTGCACCACCTCGTTTTCCTTTGCCTGACCTGCAGATTGCATGCTGCACGAGGGTCCTCTACTGAAGAAAGTAAATTCAAGTGAGCTGAATGCCTGACTGTTGATTAGGCTCATTTTTTTGCAATTTGTTTAAACAAATACATTTGAAACAAATATTGTTGAAAGGAAAATATAAACAAATAAATTTTACCTCTAAGCCTAATAAGCTTTTATTGATAAAGCAGTAAAACTATGGCAATATTAATAGTATAATTAAACTATAGTTGCAAAGTCTGAAATTATTCTAAATTATTTGAATTATTTGAATTATCCCAGGTATATCAAGATTGGAATGGAGACTGTAATTTTAACTAGCTTTGATACCTGGTATTTTCATTATTTATTTAACAGCAAGCTTCACTAGGCTTTCCGGAAAGTTCATCACTGAGTGCATCCTTTTTTTCTAATTTTAAGAATGTCCTGGAAGCAAACAAAATGGGACTTGCGCTAATCAAACTCTGCTTTTTGGAGTGCGATAGCTGCTTTGGCTCACCCTCTTGCTGTCTTCTGTGACGAGCTGATCTTCCACTGAAATTCATTAAACTTTGTCACTAATTTTCAGTGAGTGTGGGAGGGAACTTTAATTCTCAGAACAACAAACGCTGAAGCTCTGCGGTGTCAAAAATGCAGTTTTCAAGGATGGGACTGGTCTTCCTCAGCAGTGAGCTTTCAGATTCTTTACCAGAAGAGAACCAGAAGCCTTATTGCATTCAGAACATGATTGAAGATGTATATTAAAAATAGAGCAAAGAAAAACAAGAAATAGAAAGGAATGGGCACACAGAAAAGACAGAGAGAAAAAGAGATGAAGAAATGAAAGAGAAGGGAAAAAAATGCAACCTTAGATGGCTTGTTAAAAGCAGAGAGAGGAAGGAGAACTGTACTACAGTATCAGCATACACTTGAATGCTACTGCTCTGAGTACTCTGAAACTATGCTGACAGATTAATTGATATTTCAAGGGAAACAGATTTCAAAACAAGACATCTGAAACATTGCCACTACAATCAAACTATTTTGTTTTTCTCTGAAAACTGATTTCATAATTATGTTCTGAATTGTTATTTTAAAGGCAGAAACACAGTGAAAAAAGTAACCTTGCCTTTCATTGAATCACACAATGTCCCTGTCCGTTGGAGTAAAAACTATGTATTCATTTTCAATTAATAGTACATGAAAAAAGAAAATGTTTAAAATGTTAACATTTTTCATGAAAAGGCAATAGACAAACTCAAAAATATGTTTATRGGAAAAATTCTAATAATCTCTACTGCGAACAGAAGGATTACTTTTTCAAAAACACCTAGGCCTAGTTGGCTAGTTTTCGTCCTGAAACTTCTCTTCCCTAGAAAGTGCACTGCTTGCTGAGATTGCCCTATTGCTCCTCTAAAAGAACATTGAAGAGGCGAGAGTGGGGGAACTGCTAAATATTCAGTGAGGTTTTGTTTGTTTTCTTGTTTTTTCACATTCCTAGAGCCACTTCCACCATTTGAGTCCTCCCTAATCTCCTACTTCTGTCACCATCTTGGAGACAATCCTAAAGATTTAGTCTCATCATTGACAGCCTTCATAAAGAACATCTACAGAGGCTTGACTTCATCACACGGCCTCTGTAAATTCTGCAAACTGCAAGAAAGCACAAAGAGGGCCTTGGCCCTTTACCTTTATCTTCTCCACCCTTCCCCAGCTCCTACAGAGGATATTTCAGTTCTTGTTCTTATAATCCTTTAGGTTAACAAACTGAACGTACTAGCTCATATTAATTAGAATCAAGAATAGCAAGTCGCAAACTCATAGTCTGCTCTATTAATATTTATGGAAAGCCATAGGATCATAAGCAATTGCAGAAAATTAAGCGTATTTATCAAATAACTGTTTCACAGTCTATCCTTTTCTGCATTGCTGGCTATTATTGCATCTCAATTCCTCCTAAAGGATCTTTGCTGATCTTCACACAAGATGCATGTGGGAGCTGTGAATTACATAGTCTAACTTGCAAAACGAGCTGGGCAGAAGAGGATGGGAGATGAATGCGGGGGGAATCTCCCCTAATGAAAGCRTTGTTGAAATTGCTTCGTATGAACGAACAAACTAAAGCAGGCTCAAAGAAAGTTCATTCTCGGGCAGTTCACAAATTACAGCTAATGACTATGTAAATTGCTCCTGGCTGCAGATTTGAATGATGATGTACATGATAAACCAGCTATGGTACCACAAGAAGCCAGTAAGTTCAAACAAGGCTACGTGGTTAGAGGTTTTACAGTCCCTTCCCACCCCTTCTCCTTTACATATTAATAGCTCTAATTTTAGGGCAATGCTACCTTTTGTTAAGTGGTCAGATATTGACATGAAATAGTGGGATTCAGAAAAAATATGATCTAGGTCTCTTACTGAATCCTTTGGACTGAAAGAAAGGAATGAAAAAAGTTCTTACTGTCATACACCTCAAATGTATCACAGATAGATTCACTTAAATTTTGAATATTTCTTTGATAATGATTTACCTAATATCTGTCTCATAGGAAGAGAAAAGAGCAGTGTGGAAACCTATAAATCACCATACAAAACTCTGCATAAAAGAGCAGAAGACATCTCTGGCTGATGTTGAGAGGCCTGACTGTCACTCTCTTACAGCGGTTTTATGCTGATTCCACATCACAAATATGCTGATTCAAATTTAGTAAGATTTAAGAAGTTATAATGCTAAAACATGGAATTCTCCTCACAAAYTGTCTATGGGCAGGTTGCAAGTTTGTGAACTATATCTTCAGTATTGTATTAAAAATAGGTGCTGTGTTGATTTCTCACATAAGTCATCCAATCAGCAAACAGAAACAAGGCTACATTGATATCATTAAGATAGCTAAAAATATGTATTTGAAGCTTTAATTCTAACATTCTTAACCTGATCTGCCTTTTCAATAATGCAATCACATAAACCCAGAGCCAAATATCATTCATTTAAGGTCTTTAAGCAGTCCCTCTTCTCCCCATAGCTTTGGTTTGCATATGGTCCTGCTTTCCACAAAATGGGATGCCTATGCCAGTCACAAACCATTTAGTGAGAAGGCTGCATTTGTCAGAAAATACTGGATTATGCCAATTTTGAAGGACAATTTTTTTAATTTTACAAGATGGAATTTCTAGCTGAGGCTGAAGTGAGCAAGTGTCTGGGTGCGTGTTCATGCAGAAAGATGCATATTTGCAGGAGTAGGGGGAAGAGAAAAGCACCCAGTTATCATACCCGGTGCCGGAGTTAGGACTACACACAGCAGGGGCTTGCCTAGGCTGCCGGGAGGGACAGACCAGGCGGGCCCACGGCCAAAGCCCCCTCTCCCAAATCCCTGGCTGACTCTCTCCTGCTCTTGTCACCATCACTGGGGAGAGGGCAGCCAAGGTGCCTGGAACAGCAGCTCCTGGAAGAAGCCGGACACAAGGAACATCTTCTACCAGTAGAAGCCACCCCTCCCATTCCATCCTTCAGCGCTCATGTGAGTATGTCAGGTCCTATCTTTCCCTTGTCCCTCTGCTTCGCTCAGGAAAGCTAGCAGACCAAAAAGGGAAGTGGAAAAGAGAAGAGGACAAAAATGACGAAAGAAGGCAGAAGGCAGAAGCAGCAGCCTTGGGCTGCCTTGGAGCAATTCCCAGCAACTGAAGCCTGGAGTTCAAATCCCTGCCGTGCCACATTCCAGCTATCCCCCTTCTCCCTCATATGGAAAGTCTCASCCTGATGCAGAATAATATTTTAGCATCTTGAAAATGTTCACAGCATGTGGAAAGTATTTCCTGTCTGCTTTAATTTACAGGGGGCTCTGCATTATTTCATCTCCCTCATTTAATTGCTTGTTTAACTTAACAACAACAAAATGCATGCTACAGATTGGAACACACTTAGTCATTTCTGACAAACATTCAATTATGTAAGCTAAGAATGGTATCTCTTACAAGTTTTATATTAGTTAAGCATCTAGATGTTTATTCAAAAAATAACATCTAGATGTTCAAAATTCAGTTTAATGCCAAATGCATAAAATTGTGGAGGATTTTTTTTTCTCAGCTCTGATAAACAATTTCTCCACTGATGATGAAGTTAATTTTAAAAAATCTTTTAGTATTTTTTTCACTATTTCCCTGGCCTGCTTCTCAAATTCATAGTAAATGGCAAAAAATGATTTCACCACATGCAAAATCCAGTTAAGTTACAGTTACCATTTTATTTTATTAAATTGCTTACCTTCTTACCTGCTCTTAAAAACAAAAGGTTCGTCTACTATAATCCTCTCAGCTTTGAATCAAGACTGAATATCAAGCCTCAAACCAGTCAACTGCAAAACTGGAATAATAAAAAATATTTTTGGAAATGTTTCTCTACATACAGCACTCTTCACTCAGAGACCAACAAAAGACAGGCAAAATACCAGCCTAGTTTCTAATAAATTATGCCCAAACTAAGAGCAATCAACTGATCTCCCTGTGGTGCACGTAGGTGGCTGTGTTAGTCCCCTTACAAACATTTCTGAAGTGACACACGCAGAAGATTTTGTAACAAGAAACCTAAAACATCAGTCCATGCATTTCTGCAAAGCCAAGAAAATGGTGCAAAAAAATCCACAGAAACACTGTTTSTAAAATTTAGCTTCTGTTCAACTGGTGTGTTTTTTCCTAAGAACAGCTGTGAAGGAGACATCAGTCAAAATAACTGAAGTTCAAAATGGTAGTAGAAAGTAAAAAATGAAAAGTACGATTAGGCAAAATATTTTACCATAAAACTGGAATTCAAATAAAGGTGTTCTTTGGTTGCTTGCTTGCTTGCTTTTCTAATACAACCAAATTTATGAAGCTTCATAATTATATAAACAAGTTTTTTAAAAATTATACTTAACATTTCCCAGATACACATAAACTCAGATAACTTTCTTAATTGATCTGTTAAAATTCACAGAGGCTCCAGATAAGACAGAGTCCTCAATTTGTCTCAAGCAGTGAGAAAAAGTCCTACCCTGAAGAGGATACTGTCCATATGAGAGAGGGCAGGATATGGGTCAGGATCATCGCCCCTCACATGCACATTAAAGAAAACAGATACAATGCCAAATCAAGTGACTTACAAAAAGTCACAACTGTAGTGCTTCGAGACCTTGACTGCAGTGTCTGCAGTTCAGGCAAAGACCACCCTGATTTCCCCATGCCTGGCCACTTACTCCTCCTGTTACCACCAGTTCCCTCCTTCTCTTAGCTGCACTGACACAACWGTTTCTGAAGCCATACTGTAAATCAGATGACTGAAACGATCCAGATTAAATATAACCTGGTCTGTGTTCGGAAAAGGACATAAAARTTTTTATAGCTTTAATGAGAGTGCAAGGAGAAGAAAAAGGACAGGAGGGAACTTTAAGTTTTAGGCGGAAATTTTAGACATCTAAGTCTTAACTGGGCAATTTATAGGCAGCATATTTCTGAATTCTACAGTGGTAATATAGTTCCCTCCCAGCCCCAAGCCATTCTGTAAAAGAAATAAAACAGACRGAGGATAACTAATTCAACTGATGGTCACTTCTCTATTCTGAACAGCCTAATCTGGTCTGACACAGCTAGATCAAATGTCCTTGAACAACTGTCAACCTACTCATACTCATTTTTAGTATTCTTTCTGCTGGTAATATCCTTTTCACACCTCTGAATATAAATCCTACAGTAATGTCACACATTTTGAGCATGAAACATGAAGTATATCTATAGATATATCTAAAAATATATCTTTATTTTAGGCCAACAATCAGTTGTGCAGGTGTCTCCGTGCAGAAGCTCTCGCATGTGTTGGGTGTACACCAGCAATAACAGCAGGCCCCAATGGAATTTCAATAAAGCCAAAGAGAGAGAGAGCACGCAAAAACAGAACACAGCAAAAAAATCTGAAATTACAATATCAGCAATTGTGTCAGTGGGAAGGGAGGATTTCTTTTTTACATTCTTCATCCAAAATAAACTCGGAAAATTATTCAATGTTAACTTAAAGCAAACTTGTTTTACTGAAATTCCAATATTATAAGCCTTTTCTTTTAACCCAGGGATGATTTCATAGCCTCCTGTTTCACTGGGCTTAAGATCCCCTTGGTTGTAAAGATTTCTCTAAGGTGCTCCCCTTCATGAAAAGTAGATTGCAGTGGAACAATTTCTCTGCAGTATTTTCTTAGTGAAAAGGTCCAAGAATTAATTCTTCACTCTTCACTCTTCCTTTCCAAATTCCACCTCAGAATGACCTCATATGACTGTATATCCAAAAGAAGAAGAATCTGAAGAAAATACTACACTACATAATTTTAGTTCTAACTAACTTCTACTAATTACAGTATTAGTACAGATACGAGGCTAGCTGCTTAATATTAAGTGAAGAAAGGTAGGTGTCTCTCGAGACTGATTCAAGACATAAACGAGAGGACCCCATTGTGCCTTCTTAGGTAACTTCCATCTCCTGAAGCTAGGAGTCTAAAGACACCTAGATGTTAGATGCCTAAAATAAGATAATATGAATACCTCCTCTTGGGCGGGTTTTCCTTTAACAATAAGGTCCTGAATCTTTAAGTACTTGTCTATATTCTGAACTCTACCCAGACATTGTTTTACTGCTATCATGGAGCCAGACTGTCACCAAATATATTTACATCTTGTTCCTCAAGTTGCTTTACGACAAGGCAACATAAATAATATATTAGACTCACATTAATAATAAAAGCTACATGAAGAGCAGACAGAGCCATTGGGTGATTTCATGATGTTTCAATTAAAAATAAATTAAAAAAATAAATTCTAAATTTAGAAACCTGAAAAGATAGAAATATGTCTTCCCTCTTAAACCAAAGGAATGAGTTATATCTCTTGTTCTATAGAAATTCCAGTCAGCAACACATTATAYCATGACATTCTTAATGTTTGAAATATTATTATGGATCTGTTTGTGCTATGTATACCTCATACTTAAGATTACTCACAAAGCCACTACACTATTGGAAAGAGAGTAATTTCTGAGGAATCCAAGACTCAAACTATTAAAACATTTCATACATTTAAAACAATTTCTTAAATGGCACCTGGAAATGAAGCCCACAGGTAGAATATGTTCCCTCTAGAAAAACTGCTTATATCTGTCAGTTACATTCTGCTGAACTTTCTGACTGCAGCCTGGAGAATTGATAAGATCTGTCAATGAAGTGCCTACTTTCAAGCTAAACAGCTATGACAACAAAATGCTTGGAGATATTTTCAATACATGACATCTTTATTAAAAAAAATTATTAGTATTCAAAAGCAAAAAAAAATCCAGAATTGGATGATTTTGCATCAGATGCTTTCTTGTTTTTCAGAAAACTTAAAATGTAAATTAATTTTTTACGTTATCCTGCATAGAATATTTACAGATTAAAAGATATTCCAATTTTATATAGCTTTGAGCATCAATTTGGAGAAAGCAAATAGAATTGGTACTCCATCCTACTGTCCATTGACATTAGTTTTCACTGTGGTTTTAGCTAAGTCATTCTCCCTTTTCCTCTATAAAGAGAGACTGAACCTTTCTACTTTAAAAATAGAGATTATAATAAATATTTAGCATCACAGAGAACTGGTGTGATTTAATGTAGCAACAGGAAAGCAAATTGTATTTCTAAAGCACTAGAAAATGTTAAGTTCTAGTTTTCTTTCCTTGTACAGGACATAAAGTAGCGACATGCAGTACCTGAAAAAAAAAATATGCGAGGCCACAGTTGTGGGCACCCACTGTTTCATAAATCCTGTATATCATAAATACCCAAGAGTATTCATCTCTACGACCTACTTTATCTCACTTGACATTCAGAACAGTTCTTCGTCTCAAAAAGAGCGTGTGTATGTAGCCTGTAGTCTGGAGAAACTTCTTCCAACTCTAACAGCCTTTAAGCAGTCTCAACTTGACAACTTTTACATCACCTTATTAACAGTGCCTTAGATTAAAACTCAGAGATCTGTCTGAACACCAAGTTGTCAATCATTTGATACCCAAGTACGTTATCCTCTTCACTGTTTGAATTAAAGTAACAAAACTGAAGATTTTGCTGTGATTACTCCTTTGTCTCTTCTTAGAAATTAGAAAGTCACTTCAAAACTTGCTTATAACTGGTTTCAAAAATCTTTACTCCTCCATAAAGCTAAAACACATGTCATTAAAAGAATGTTATTTTTGTTCGAAATTTTCCTTGAAATGTCTCTCCTGGTAAACAGTGACCCTTCTTTTGTTAAAAAAAGCATCTATACTAATAACATAATATGGTTTTTCACTATTAGTTCTGAGAATCATACAGTCTGAGAATCATAGAATGGTAAGGTTGGAAGGGACCTCTGGAGATCATCTAGTCCAACCCTCAGCATAGCCCATACAGGGATTGAACCCAAACCTTGGCATTAGCAGCACCATGCTCTAACCAACTGAGCTAAACCTGCCCCCCCCCCAAATATGGAAGTTACAGTAAGCATAGCAACTGCTGCATAAAAATATTATACAGATACTGGGGATCCATATCCTTTCCAGCATATACCAACCAGTTGTGGACTTGGAGTAGTACAAAGTCATCCCACCCAAGCCCTCTTCAGGACACTATGGTCTATCTATGTACTGCATTCCTTTTTGCCAGCCATTTGCCATCAGCCAAAACAGATACTTCAGTAGTAGAGACTATTTTTGTCAATAATCTATTAGTATTTTTCACAATACTTTCATCTATAAAGACTTAACTGCTCTCAAGCTATCAAAGACAGTAATCACAGCTGAATTTAACATTGTTAACGAAAGAGCAGACCATCAGAAGAAGCTAACTCTTGGCTCTATCTGCACTGGTAAATGCATGTGTGCCTGAGYGCATTATCTTGCTGGTACAGCGGTAGCCCTTGTCTGTGATGCTAAGAGTATCTGAATATTCTGTGTGCTAGATCAGTTATAAAAGATTATTAGGAACACATTGYTTCTAATTAGATAACCTCTGAAATAAATACATATAGAGATTTCCAAGATGAAATATGTACACAGTTCTCATTTCACGAAATATCAAAACTAGAGGGAGAATTACAGTCCTGCCACTTATTTGCCTAGCTCTAAATTCTATTTCTAGATAGAATTCCTGGCTGTGACAATCTTGCAGACAACCCAGACAGCAATTAAAATTCCTGCTACTGCCTTCAGAAGTTGCTAGACTGTGTATCGTATTCCTTGATAAGGCCGTGCAAAAAGATTCTGAAAGGTGTAGCAAATACAGAYGTGGAAGGGCCCTTCCACACCTTCCTTCACTTTGCCATTAAATTGTCTCACTTAGGTTTCCCTTTTACTGACAAGCCCCAGTAAGCAATCTCATAACCCATTAAYGTCTTCGCTGCAGTCTCTGCAGCACCTTTAGATGCCAGTAATTGCCTGATTTATAGCAGTGGGTGTCCAAAAATACTGTGGACCTTACTGGCAGCTAATTATTTATCTGAAACCAAATTCTACTGTTAAACTAAACAAAAAGATAGTTTCTTCTAGAGACAATTTTCCCTGTAAATACATACTATGGCCAACAACGAGACTGTTCCTCTTTAGTTCCCCACTCTAGTATTTTGACCCAACTATTTTGACCTTCCTGGACATGAGAGGCTCTGATTTAGAGGCAAGCAGACATTCCTGTCAGAACACTGAACATTGGATACAAGTCAGCAAAGCCACAGATCTTTGGATGTTTAGTGGATCACATAAGGGAAGACCACAGATAGCTCAACGTGTCTTCTGAGGATCTTTCAGATGGATACGTCAAGCAGTTGTTTAAAGCAGCTATCAAGTGCAGCATGAGGGAAAGCAGGCCAGGAGCTGAGTGCGACACCACTGCAGCCAGGGGCAGTGCAAGGCACTACCAAGAGCAAAGGCCCACAGCACTCAAGCAAGGGGAGCAGAGCAGGTCTGGCGATAGCAACAGGTTCAACCAATAGCCCAGTGACTGCCAGATATTTCATGTTTGCTAAGTAATGAGCTAGGTCTAACATCTATCTAGGGAGCCCAGGCAGCAGGTCAGGATCAGCAAGGGACAGGGCTGGGGACAGGTTTACCAACGGCATGCCTCAGGCAAGGGCCTACGCTCAAATGCAGCTCCGGGGCCTGTGGGCAGAGGGTGAGTGAGTGGAAGCTCCTGATGAGGCTGGTCAGGGCAGTTAAGGCCTACTGGTGCACCCAGGGCCCCGACAACAGCAGCTCGAGTAACTGCRCTAGAGAGCAGCCTTTTGGACCCACCTCCTGTACGAACTCCCCCTGTGTTCCACGAGAGGCACACTGCCGTGACCCGAGAGCGCAAGTCCTGCTGCACTGCAGTATTTTCTGGCTGTGAACTGTCATTAACAGGTCTCTAAAATTGCAGCTTTTCTTGTTACTACAGCATTGTTTTTAAATGACAGTTTGAAGATCACCTTCAGAAATAAGATTATAGAAAGGAGAGAATTATGACTAACTTCTCTATTCTTAAAATATTGATTTTAAGAAATTAATGCACATGTATTTAGGTACTTGGACCACATTCAACTTGCAGATAAATATCTCAAGAAAGCCTGCAAATATTTAGTAAAAATTAAATTGGAAATTTGACTGTTTGAACCTGCTTGCCCAATTTCTGCGATTATTTGTGCAAATCTGTAGAGAGATAGAATCTACTTGTGAAAGAATAACTTTTAAGTTAGTTACTTTCTAAAGCATGTAGTCATATCAGAACCCTGTACCCAAGTATTATTTCAATCAAATGAATAAGAAGGAAAAGGCAGCAGTTACGTGACCAAGTAGAATGAACCAATACTATTCAAATATTGAATAAGTAATATTTACTACAAATTGAAGAGCTTGCAAACCAGAACTTCTCCCTAAATAATTTTAAATAGCATTGAAAGACTACAAATTTCAACAGAATACTGAACTCCATATGTTGCCAAAGAGAAAAATGATGTTCAATTAGTTAGCTATAGGATAAGCAGTTATTTAGGAAGCTTGACTCATATGCATAATTCTTCACAGTGAAGCATGCAAATCAGATCAGGTAATTCTACATAATCATGTGATTATTATTTTCATACGCAATTACTTCATTAGTATCTGTAGTAGCAGTATTTACAAGTACATGTTTGATATACACTTGTTTACATATTTTACACACACTAGTGCCTTTTCAGAGTCCTTGTTTGTACAATAGAGAATAACAATTTGTATACTTTAAAGAGCTCTAGATAAGGCGATATGCTCACTACACAGATTTTCATTTAGTTGTAAAAGAATATTGGCAACTTTTTTTTTCTTTTCTTTTCTTTTTTTTTTGTTTTTGTTTTGTTTTGTTTTGTTTTGTAGGGCTTAAAGGGTCATATGTTCCAAATCAAATTTTTTTATTAATGTCAAATAATATATTCCAATATTCATTTGTGAGAGGATGGAGAGCAAATATGGAATGGTCTTTTACTTAAGTCCTAATAATTGCTGTCCTGTTGCCCTACRGTAATTGATAATTACCATCAAGTGTTTTCCTGAAATTTTCTTTCAATTTACTTTCTGTGAAGTTAGGAATATAAGAAAAATGTATTCAGATTTCCTGCAGATGGTTATACTCAACAGTATGTTCTTATTTGCAGTTTCTATGACTACTAGAACAGCACTAATTTCTTCARATTGAATGGACCCAGAATCCAATTTGTATATTTTAACAAGAACATGCACATTTTTTTGAAAGCTATTCCAGCAGAAAAAGCATACATATACCTATTTTAATGCAAAACACAGACATATATATTCATTTTCAAAGATCTATCAAGCAGACCACAGTGCAATTTTAACTCTGTATTTTATATGCAATGTTGGGAAATTTTAGATAGTATTGAGTGAATTCTACTTTCTCCTTTTCCAAATTTTCACTGTAAGGCATGTGAATTTATACTTAGACAAAACAATACAATAAAAGTAATGACATAGATTTTGTGCTCCTTTCTCAAATTCCTGTGTATCCTATAGGTTTCAGCTTCCAAGAYTTAGCTCTTTTTTCCTGTATCACATACACCTGTGATTTCATTTATATTCCCTGACTCTAAACAAAAGAAAGTACTGAAATACATGCAGATGTTGTGAGACTATGACTAATTGTATGGAATTCAATGGTACTAGACATACATCTGAGTAATACCTTTTCTAGTAACTACAGTTCCTTTAAAGATATCATGGTCTTAGCCACAAGAAGTTTCATGACACCAGAAGAGTACATTGTCCAAACAAACAAAATTCACCATAGCTATTGAAGGTATTTCTAATTTAAGAGATCCTTTTTTTTTTTTTTTTTTTTTTTTTTTTTTATGTTATTCGTATTTTTCTGCTTGGCTTTAATCTACTAGTTTTTAAACATAATTTTACTCTGTTTTGATCATGCACCTACTGGCTTCACATTCAAAAGAATGCCTCAGACAAAGAAAATTCAGGGTACAATAAGATCACCCATTTCATAATCCTGCTAGTTGGGCAGCCACACATCCTCCCCACCAGCCAGCACGGCTGGCAGCCTGCAGCACTGGACAGGCTGCACAGCTGCTAGCTGGTGAGTCTGSAGCTCTGGATAGCCACGGAGCTTCTGAGCCAAGCAGCTTGACTACCTTGTTTCTGGCCAGCAGGCTCACCTGTCCATTTTCTCTTCAAATATTGATGAATCACATTAAAATACCTACCTGTTAAATCAACATTTTTCAATGCACTATCGTATGGCCAGAAAAAATCTGACTGGATTTATATTAAGTTCTGGATAGTAAATTAACATTTAATCTCCTGATTTAAATCAAACTATCAGCAGAGGCATCTTTTGTCCTCTAGCAACACTCTCAGGACCTAAACTTAATTATGGCTTTAGGGTAGAAACGGAAGAGCTTTTGTTCAAGCATCAAGACGGTAAGAGAGGCTGCYAGTTGAAAAGGGAGGCAGGAATCTTGATAGATATGAAACACAAGAACTTATCAGCCAATAATGGCATATAGTAAGTATGTCATGTGGTTTCACATGACAACAACTACAGCTAATGAAACTTTTTGCATGGCAAAGTCTCTCCCTCAGGGGTCAAAAAGAGTAAAACTGACTACTGACTGAAATCTGCTGTCCTCTGTAGAAATCTAAATAATAGTCTAATATGAAAATAACCATTTGTATCATTAATTACAGCAGTTAAAAATAATTAAGTGTATTTTGTCTTTGACAGTATGCGATGTTGTGCTCTGTTCTCAAAAACATAAAAACCTCACCATTTCCTTCAAAAAACTTATTGTTGTAATTTCATAGGTCAGAAGGCCTAGTATTATCTAGGAGAGGCTAAGAAATGAAATGCAAATAAAGAGATGTAAAGGGYGATGTAAAATTCATCTGGAAGCATTTGCCAAATGGGTCATGTCAGGATAAACAATTTTGTCTGACGTGGACTTCGAATGGCAAATGACTGATTGATCATTCAAAATCACTCAAAATATATTTTGAGTGTTTTAGGTGTTCTGTGTGAATTTTGGTTTCCACATGGCAGAAATCACTCCATTCTAAAGCACAACATTGTGGGCAAGTGTCCTGGACTCCTTAGTCCCACTGCTGAACCACAGGTAAGATTTTGGCTGCAGTGCCCTGCAAGATGAATACCAGCAAAGAATGCACTGACACTTTCACARCCTTCAAATATGCAGGATATTTCTTTCTGTCACCCCTTGAACTGCTTCTCTGACAAAGACAGCAACAAGAGAGGTGTTGYATGTACCTTCACTGTGTGAAGTAACAGACTATTTAAGAAGGCATAAGGGTATCCGCACTTTGCCCAACGGACTCAAAGCACATGCTCTGGTGGTGAAATGGGTATTTGGATGAAATGGTAACAGCSATCTCAGACCTACATAACAGACCTATTGACGCAAAAGAAAATAAAGTAGTATATGAAAAATGATGAGGTGCTCCCTAAACTAATATTTTGATAGCGCAAAATAACAAACTACRTGAGTACAACTGACAATCGGCAAAATGTAGCCATCTAACCAGACAGTATAGAAAAAGGGTTTTTGTTGACATGTGTTTTTTTTTTTTAATTATTTAAAACATTCTGAATAAGATAAAAATGAGATTTCCGTTATGGACAGTAARCAGTTTGCACCTCCTACTCCTTCCTCCTCTCAAATAAACAAAGCTTTTGTCTGTCGTTTCCAAAACGAGCAGAAAGAAAACTCTGCTTGTCTACAGCGACCTAGCTACTTCAGCTGAGCAATTCACATAGCTCAGGAGGACAGCAGCACAAGTTTCCCTGCAAATGAYGGTCCATATTTCAGTAGCTGGGTTACAATAAGTTACAACCTTTTTATGCTGTATATTTTTATGTTAAGATTACACCTACTGCTCGTACTATTGGCTGTGTACTGAACTCTGTGGCCTTACATGTTTTCAAAGACAAATGATTCAGTATTATTGAACTTTGTGAAGTACATGGTGGAATGGCACCAAATCATGCATTGTACTTACTGTTCAAGGTTACCAGGTTCAATTGTTAATGGATTATTCCAGCTCCYATGATACATACAAAACAATCTATTTCCTATCTTTGGTTAAAAAGACAGCTTATCTATCCCTCAGCTATCATGGCTACAGAGTGACAGAGGTGAACCATATGTCATATCTTGATGAGAAAGATCAAAATTGTAGGCAAGAAAACAGAAAACAAAATGGAACTCAGTTAAAAAATTAACTTTGGTTTTCATTCCACACTATGATTTTGAAAGGCAATAGTTATGTTACTGGCTCCAAATTTGGCTTTCCTACTTTTTCCCTCCTTGCTTCTTTCTTTCTACTATTTTCTGGGGCTTGATTGCCCAAAGTGTAATTTTTAATGAGACCTACTTAGTCTATCTTCTCTTTCAGGGACTCTGTTTCACAACAATAACAAAATCAGAAATAAAAAGTAGTGCAATGTTGTAATCATAACACATACAAGGTGAGACAGAAATGAATGATAAATCAGAATCAATGATAAATCCTTGAACTGAAAGAATCCACAAGTATCTGCCTGGGTTTCCTTGCTGACATTAGTATCCCCTACATTCACTAATTAAAATGCGTGACCAGCACATCTCTTTTCAAAATAACCAAAAAAATTTCAGTCCTACCCAATGACCTCCTTCATTAGCAAATGACTGAGTCATCTGTAAGATGCTGAAGAACTTCCTATTCTAATCGAGAATTACCACAAAACATTCCACAAATCACTGTCTTCAAAACCATAAGAATAAAGATAGGGTCAGATTAAACTCTTATTTCTCTCTCTCTCTCTTTTTTTTTTTCCTGTGAATGAGTGTATTTTAAAATGCATAGTTCTTTCTAAATTAAAAATGAGCATGTTTTTCTTCCTATTTTTATCCAAAATCATTGTAATAGAAGTAACAAGAACTAAGTAATCTGTATTCTCAGATTGTCCCAGATGACATCCCTAATACGCACCACATGTATTTATGTCTAATCAGGTCAGTTTAACATCTGAAACCATTTCCTGTTTAGTTTATAGACAGATAGATAGATCATAGTGAAGTTAAGCAATAAAATATGCTGAACTTACGATATTTTAAATATTGCTTTGTGTCGATCAGTGTTAAGCTACTATCTGTCTTTTGCCTGGCATACCAATAAACTCAACTTTTGTTGTGATACAGTTTGGACCCTGGAGATAATGATGTTTCAACTTTGTCAGACTGAATCAAGTAAGAAATACTTTCATGTTCCTATAYAAAAAGGTTCTCTAACATGTCTCTTTAAAAAGTTAAACACTATTGCTTAGTTCAAGAGAAATGAATACCTTTAAAATAATATCTTGTCTTTGGTTCTATCACAGATGGTACAGTGGCAGACAGCCTGACCCGAAAAAGAAACCAGGACCACTGATAGTGACAAAATAAATGAGAATTTCTATGTGGTTACTTAGAAGATATTAGCATTCGCAATAAAAGCAGCACTTAAAAATAGAGATCTAAAAATCAATCTTAAACAATTTTTTTCCACAGATCTGWAAAAGACGTTTAAACAACTGTTTGACAATTTGTTTTAATCTGTATCTCAGAGGAATTTCTGAAGTTTACTTGATTTTATATKCTCTACTATTAATCATGACTCCTAAATTACCTTGGCAGAAAAAGGCTCCAACAGACCTGTCAGTGCATCAGGTCCAGAATACGCAATGTATAGAAAGATCACATGATAGAGGTGCCAGAAGTGGTCTCTTCATCTCAACATAAATATTATGATCGATTTGTCTTTCAATAGACTCTTTTTAAGGACACTGAGGAACTTACTTAAGTGGGCACAGTATCAAACATTGGTTTCTCATTTACACCACCAGCCTGAGATAGTGGTTATTTAGTTAAGTTGTTAATTTTAGTAATCTTATTACATATTACAGCTCCAACAYGAGACACAAATACACTTCCGTGTATAGTTAACATCCGGAACTCTTTTCACACGATGTTGTGAATGCTAAAAGTTCACGTAGGTTTACACAGGATTGGACAAGTTCATAAAATGGAAATCCACTGAAGATTACTACGCACATATAAACCAGGCAAATTACTGACAGCAGGGACAGTAGTCACAGAAGGTTTCACAATAGGTTTTCTTTATTCTTACATCCTTCCCTTTTGGTGATCGTTAAAGTTTGGGTTCTCCTCTCACACGAACTGGCCCAGCAGAGCCATTCCTACAGGGAAAGCATGAAGCTACTGCTCCTAGGAGTCATCAYGCAACCTCTGATTCAGTAGTCTTCAAAGTGTCTTGCTCCCAGATCTCCCAAAACTCCAGTATCGGTTACATTTCCTGTCTTTCAATAAAAAACTGACTTTTTCAGCAGGAGAAAAAAGATTCTAAACAAATGCTACCACCTAAAGCATTTAAAGCTTGCCTTATTGCTGTTTGCCTAATTTTCAGCTGCTGACATGCATAATTCAGGCCTGTTGTGATTAAGTTAAATAGCTTTACTCTCATGAATTACGGACAATTGCAACATATGCAGCAAGATTTTTTATTTCATTTTAGTTTTCTTAATATCAGTCACATTTGTAGAGTCATAAAGGGAAATTTTAAAAACACTGTGTTCTTCAGTCTCTCTCTCCACAGCATAGCAGCTATGTATCTAGGGAAGAAGCTATACAAATCTGCCCATCTGCTAAATATTTCCCTTAGTTATCACTGGCAATCTGATTTGGGGAGTATCAGCAGGGAACAAAAAAAATTATGTTCTTCTGTCACACAGAAATACTTAAGTCACTTATTTGAAGAATCAGCAGTTCAGTAGCTTGTTCTTTTCCAAATCCTTTGCCAACAGTCCATGTAAGCTGATAAAAGCATTCATGTTCTTTTTCCCATTTCATTGCTAATTGCTATACTTCGGCTTTGTTAGAAATGCTTGACATAATGACCCTGTTGTTCAGAACAAGGCTGTATTTTCCAGAAAAGTTTGTTTTTACTGAGGAARAATCTCATTATCAAAACCCAGATAAAATAAAGTATGAATTTCATAGTTGAGATGTATTTTGCTTTAGCGTGAAACATTATTATTATGTCCGCAGTTCTCAGATTATTTCAGGAAAAGTGCTAACATCATAAAATACAGGAAACAATTCTGAGATCCCCCCTCACCTCTGTGGTGGCACCTTAAWTTATTTTTGTTGAGTGAGGCAGACTGAATGCTCAGACTGAATAAAATCAAGCTTGCCTCAGAGGCAGGCAGTTGCAGCCTGGTGAAGATGGTCCTCTAAGCTCTCCTTCCCTTTCCTTTCCAAGGACTCTTCTGTTTAATAACACAAACTCAGATTGTTAGCTCACAAAATCATACGCTTTTTAATAATTTGTGGGAACCACAGGAGTATTTAACTACTCAATGCTTTTCTACCTAAGTCAACCTTCTAGTCTCAGATTTGTTTAGCTTTTTGTTCATGAATATCTTGAAATCTAAGCAGCTTTCCTTTGCCTTTGTCTTTACTCAGCAGTTTCTTAATTTGAAGGACAGTTAAAATTTAACTAATTTTTTTCTTATAAAAAGAGCCATTGATAAGTACATAATTAGAAGGTGAGTATGAAAAAAGCTTGTGTTGTCTGCCTCAAACAAACAGAAACATGAAAGGCACAGCCTAAATCTTTTTTAAGATCTTTAAAATCTTTTAAATCTAGTAAATTTTACTACTGTGACCTTATGTATGTTCCTTAATTTGAATTGCTGGTCACTCTCTGTTCTTCCAAGTTAAACCATAAGTATCCAGTGTAAGAGCAYTGAGTCATTCAAAATACAGAATATTTTTTTTCTTTACTGTTCCACTACTGCTTCTTGGTTTGGTCATCAGATACTCAATTGCAAGCTCGTGTATTCACCTTGTTTTGTATCTTATTGTCTGATGCCATTCAACTTGTTACAATTCACCTCACAAAAAGTTTTACTTTCTTTGACAGTCTCTTTTCCCTAGTTTGGTAAACTTTGGGGATATTTAAAACAATTCGTAAGCCTATATTGAGTGATCTACAATCATCTATGCATGAAATAAGAATCTGATGGTCAGCTTCTCTTAAATGCAGCAAGATCAACAATTCGCAGATCAATGAAGATAATAAATACKTACAACTTTTGAAAATGCATTAAAAAGACTTTCTGCTATTATGTCTATGAAGGACAAAAGACACTTTCTACATCAAATTCAAATTTTGGGACAGAAGTGCATGAATTTCCTAAGTCTAGATGGGGGTGATGATACATACCATGTTTTTAGATATATTCAAGAAACTAGRAATGGCTGAAAACAAAGGAACTCAACCCAGAGCCTTCACAAAAGCTTGTCCATTGCTCTGCTGTTTCCTTGTAAAAATTTACTGCATGTAGGACAGTATTCAAGACCTATCACTTTGCTATTATCGTCTTCTCTTAGTGAATAAGGAATAGATTAGAGTTCTTGAAAATGGTGAGAAACAGTACTCCTGTTGGCCCACAAGCTGTGCTCAAATACAATTAGTACAAGAAAAAAAATCAAGTCTGTGTCATCAGTAAAGTAGGTATTATAAAAACCTATCTGCTCCCACAGACTAAATTCGACAATAATTGTATTTGATTTCCAAAGAAATCCAYGAGATTTGTCCAGAGGCACTTAAAAGAAACATAATTATGACTTTAARACTATTTATAACTTTAAAAGGAGATGGGAATGGAAATTTATGTTACCATGAAATAAAATGTAAATGGGAAATCAAGAAAACACACAAGTTGGAAAGAATGCCGATGGAAAAGGCACATGTACTTTTCCATTTTTCTCTAGTAATTGATTTGGGACATTCTTTATTTTGTTCATGCCAAGTACTCTCAAATTCCTGCTGTCATTACTGGCCATGAGCAGGGAGCTTGTGGGCCCAGACTTCCAACAACTCACAGCAACAAGTTTCTGGAAAATCATTTCCAACTGCTAATTTGAGTCTGGCTGTTACTCAGATAAAGAAATCCTTCCACTTACTTCATCCTCTCCAAGGAGCTAGGCATATGTGAATCTTTTCTGGGTCTTGCATCTTATTTAACAAGGAATACGTCTCTATGGAGGAAGAGATGACATGAATTAGACAGGGACAAGGTGGGGAAGAAATCCAAAGCTACTGGAAATTTTTAAATCTGAAGAATAAAAACCTCTCACTCTGCATAGCTATGTATCAAAAATGCACATGCTGTATAATTTGAAAGTCAGTTCATCATTAGTTCTGCATTATACAATGAAAGCATACACTTATTTTTGTACAAACCACAGAGTATTGGATCCTTTACACAGATCACCGGAACTGAAAAACGTCTGGTTCAATTATCTTTCTGAGATTTTTTGCAGATATTTCAAAACTCATAAATGTCAAAATCCATAGATGTCACTTATRAAAGTGCAATTACATCACCTCTTTGCCAACATCTGCATTATTGCCCTTAGCAGCAGGCCATTTCCCGTCCTGCTCCCATCCCCTTTTCTTTCCACTTCTTTTCTCTTTTCTTCTTTATTAACCCACAAATTATCAATAGTGAATGCACAAGAAATACTGTGGTTATCATCACTTTGAGCAATAGTCTGAAAATTTTCCGCCTAAGCAGTTGAAGTTGGTGAGTACTACTTTTGAAGGACCTGAGGTTCACAGCTGTCCATCTCACCCCCTTGCAGGAAATTGCTGCCCCCGCACCACAGCATAGCAGGGTACATATAAGCAACGCTRCCAATGTTCACCAACAGAGCATCAGCTGAAATGCTGAGCTCTGGAGTGGCAGAAGTTTTAGCACACAACTCTCTCTGCTGGGGCAGTAACCTCTGGCAAAGGAGTGGAACGCAGAAGCAGGGACAGCAGAACTTGAAACTGCTACCACTAAATCGCCAACGTCCAACTGTCAACGTCCCCAGGTGTCCTGGCGTGTCTCCCTAGTACTAGTCTGCAACCATGCAACCTCAAAGAAGCTTCTTTTTATGACAGTTAGCTCAAATGTTGACATGCAGAAACCACTACTGTAAGCAGTGCAAAAGACAGCTTTGAGCTCACTCTGATACCTTTACATACCGCTGCACGAAGTGCCTGTCTGCCAGTGCCCACTGAGACTTCAGCTCCTCACTGCCTACATGAGACAGACAGCAAGTTCCTAAAAGCAGAGCCTTCTCCAGGAGACAAAAACAGTCCCTGGGTATTAAGAATGACAACTCTCAGCAGTCAATATTTCTTATTGGTAAAATATTCTAATGTGCAGTGGGATGGCAGGGCATGGACAAGAATGGACCGACAAAAATTAATTACCACCTTCTTTTTCTGTCTCTCCGCTGGTTTTAGATTGCCATCATTGCCCACTCCCCACACACCCTTTGGGACAGGCAGCGTTGACTGGACAACTTCAGAAAAGAGTCATGCAGAGACTGCATGTATCCCTGCAGGCTGGTGGGTGTAACGTGAAAGGGGAGAAAAACTCCTTTACCATGATGTGGAAAAAGACCCAAAACTTCAGGAGACAGACTCACACCTAAATTAATGCTTTGTCTGTATATACATGTTTGAATTTCTGTAGAGTATAAAAAATATTTTAAACAGTGGGAAACAGCTTAGTTTTTGGTATAGACAGTTCCTTTATAGCCAAGAAGAATATGCTGACCTAAGCAATATTTTGAGGATTTTTGTCAGAGATACAGTAGGTATAGACAGGCTACACCATTAGAACATTTTTATTCTGCAAGAAAATGTTTACTAACAATGTTTAGTAAGAATTAGAACACATTCTGTAGCTAACAGACTATGCAAAATGTTTTCAATTTTGTTCTAATGCATCTCTAACACAGAGATATTTCTCACAATATTCAAAAGTAATGCTAAACCACGTCAATAACAAAAGCTTTTTTAATAGACTCAGTTCATAAGAGTTTATGTAATAAATGTTTATACAAAAGTTCCAGTTCCCAGGTCTGTATCCTGGCAGTCTCGCAAAAAAATGCAGCTAAGCTATTCATACATAACTGTATTCAAATGCCCAGAGCAAAGAAGTAGAAAAACTGGAAAAAACTAACTGCGTACTGGAGATGTTGATGCTCTGTCAATATAGAAAAAGCAGTTTTCAACCTAGGAAAAATATTAGAGGGCATTCAGATCAACTCTTCTACCATCATAATCTACAATTAATCTCACTTGTATATGCATAAGTATATATATAGGTGTGTGTGTGTGTGTGTGTGTGTATAAAGTGTATACACACACACACACACACACACGTATATATATTTCATATACATACACAAACACATATATATTTTAATACAAAATATTTATTTTTCCTCCATAATACTAACCAGTTTTATTGAATGAAGACAGGTCACTCTGAGTACTTAAAAGGAACAAATGCAGCTAAAAAAACTCTGATTTTATGCTGCACTTATAACATGCTAGATCAGACCTTATACCTCAATAAAGCCACAGAAAAATATTAACATTTTACTTCCTTGCAAACCTGTTAATCAAATGTCTAGCTTTCATTAGCACAAAGCTAGCATTTTTTACCCCTTTGGAAAAGATAAACTACTTGCAAAGACTTGATTCAGCAAAGTATTTAAATCTGAAATCCCACTTCATGAGCCACTTTCATCTCCTAAAACTGGCACCCCAGAAAACTATACATACAAACACACATTCCTTTCATCAAGCCCTAACTATAATTAAAAGCACAAGATATGCACCTAAATGCCTAAAAGCCCCTTTGAAATACTGAAACAAAAACATAGCATGAACCCTTTTGTGGCAATTTATGAATGTAAGCAAACAAAAACATTTTGTTGCTTAATTTTACAATAGCTTATTTTCAAAATACAATAGATGCTGTGATTTTGATAGGGCATCACTATGCAAGTTTAGCCTTCTTCCCTACAATCTCAATGTCTATTCCTAAGAGGAAAGATTTATAGGAGAATGAATTATCAAAATGTTTTGGCTTCAGTCTTGCAGATTATAATTTTATTGGTAAGGCAGCATTAGAAGAAAAGACTTGAAATGTGTTTACTTTAAAGAGTAAGCATTTTTTCCCCATACACACATCCAAGTGCATGCACAAGGTATAAACTTTTACATTTTACAAAGGCCCAGTCCTCTGCTGAGCTCTCTGTAGCTGAAAGTGCCTTTCACAGAACTGTATATAATCACAGGTATATAGCTGATAACCAAACCAATATCACCAGGAGTTTCTTCCTACTACTGATTTAACAGAAAGCGTAATGAATATAAAAGATTAGAAGCAGACATGATCCTTCCCCTCCCTTCTGTTATTTGTTCACATAATAACAGGCTATCTAGAAAGTACTTCTTGTTTCTGTTTCCTGGATGCAGCTCAGCAGATAAGTAAAACTATGAAAGCTTTAAAATGCCAGAAGAAAATAACTACTAAAATACAAGATCTGTCTCTTACTGTTCCTCTTTTGTTTACTTAAAAGCTTAAGTTCAGAACTCATCAAATTGTTGTTTTGAGAAGACAAAATACATACCTTTTTTCAAGAGTGCTATAAAAGGAAGAGCTTTAATTCTAAAAATAAAATAAAYGAATCCTTAACATAACCATCCCCAGAAAAGGTTCAAAGATGAACCATCATCAGGTTGTCGTATCTCTACTTTTGCCAACCAGCTCTGACTAGTACTATGACGCAAGGTGAATTTACCAGTGGTGAAGCCACCAGGAATGTTCTAAGGTACACAGCATACGATGCCCTGAAAAGACAGATATCCAGCATTCTCTAAGAATCAGGTCTCTAAGATGTCTATGGTATCTCAGAAAYGATGCTCAAGATTCCTGGTACCCAAAAATCTCTCAACATCCCTGGCCGACAGCAGCAGAGCCCACAGGCTTAGCGCAAAGAATATAATTACAATTTCCATATTCAGCAGCCTTGTTARCCCTTGAATCAGATGCACTGGAAATACTGCCCCTCTCCACCCTTTTGTTCCTCAGACAGAATCTGTCCATGGACAGGCAGAGGAAATAAGCTCGTCTCTAAACAGTGTGTGAAGGAAAACCGAGGAGATAAGCAGCACAAAACTTGCTCTGTCATGATGCTCCTGCACTGTGAGTAAACAAAAGATTAATATTCTAAGGTTATCAAATCTGGTATGCTTCCATAGCTTCATATTCACTACAAGAATTTTAATTAAAGAGAAATCAACAATACTTCAGAGCTTGTGCAAATTATTGTTAACCTAGTTTCTTTCCAAATTAACCCCCAAATCACTGAAGCAAATTTTTTCTTTTGATGGTGCTCTTAATTTCAGGCACTTACATCTTCTTTTCTCTTTGTAGAGGGTAGAATTCAAAAGACAGGAATAGAAAGCTGAGACAGAAGGAATACCAAAGAAATTAGACACAGAAYATCAGGGAGGAGGAAGCAGATAAGATTAAATAACAGGTTGAATGAAGATGAGATGAGCACTGATGATGAGGATAAGAAAATAAAATGTAATGCAGCAGGACTGTGGAAGATAGTGAAGAAGATAAAACATCAGGAAGAAATTGGAATGTGGGAAACACTAGAAAGTGCTAGAGTATTACCTCACCTTTCTGACTGGCTACAAGTGGAGTAACTGATACTCTGTAAGTGGGAAAGAGCTAAGGGCATTCCTCACCTGTCCATCAGAAATTACATGTGTTACACAGTAGAAGGATCCCATTAGATTCTATCACCGTCCCTACAACCTATTAAGTYGCAATTCCTTTAATCTCCTTTCCTTTTTTCTTACTCAATACACAGTTGTCCCCCGATGTCATTAGTGCCTCATACTAAGAAAATTCTCTGGCAAATCCCAGTGGGGCAATTTATTTAGAATAACACGCCTGAGACTAAGCAGCAGTATTTCGTTTCTATGATGGTCATTTAGAAGCACAGCAAACTGAAGAAATGCTAACATTCAAGATGGAACCTGACATGAGAAAAGCTAAAAAACTGGCAGACAAATGTTTCTTTGTTTTACTCCATGTAGTTTTGAAATTTTCTGTTGTCTATTAAATATGGCATGGAACAGACCAAAATACAGAGTATGAGTATTTTAAACAAAATGGATGGATGGAAGATGCATGCTTGTCTGAGTACCTTTGTCTGGGACTAGATGTATATACCTGGACATACCTGAGGAATGAAGCCTGATATGTTGCTCTAGAAGATGAATAAAGTTTATTCTATGGAGCTGTCTGAATGTCTTGCTAAATTAATTAGTACTGCAGAACAAATCTATCATATAAAACAGTCATAAATGAAAACAATGTTATCACGATGTTGAAAGCTAAGGGATATTTTTCTAATTTGTCCCAAAGACTATCACTACAAATATTTGATCAAGTAGTTGCTTCAAAAATCAGTCTCATTTTCTTCTACTTAAGGTTCCTAGAAGAGAACATGTAAGCTTACAGCATTCAGAGTCCTAAAGGAACTTGGTCACAATATGAAAAACAGATAAGATCCATACCATTTGAGTGAAGTAACTTTCCAAATAATTACACCTTGTASTGTACTGTACTTTAAAAATATACTTTTGGTCACATAATCTTGAAATTATCATCTTCTGGAAATTTTGGGTGCATTTACATTATTGAGCAGTGATGCAGGAAGAAGGAAGGATCAAGGTCTGATGTGCTGCAATCCATCATGGTTCCAAACCACACTGCATCTCTACCCGCAATGAAGTTCATACCACCTGCCAGTCCTCGGTGCACACTGTGCATGCACAGAGAGCTCACTGCTGGAGGGCCTTCGTCTACACAGCAAGCAGGGTAGCCTGAAGGGCATCCCACTACATGCCTTCAGGTTTGGTTCTAGCAGGAGGAAAACCAATGCTGCACATACACACAGCAGGTCTAGTACAGGTACAATGCAAATTCACACYCAAAAAAATCCTCTAGCTCAAATCACTCATACAGATACACCTCTCATGACCCCAAGGTCTCATCCCAGCCCTCACCAACAAGCAACACCATCAAAGACAGAGGTTCTGCCATTTTGACAGTATACTCTGTATAACTTCCTGTGATTTCTATGAGAGGCTGCATCTGTCAATCTGAGTGACAGGCCATCCAAAATTTTAAGCATTGCTCTGACAGCAGTCTTTTCTATGATCTTCTACAAATAACTTTGCTTCAGCTTTCTCCTAGTAAAAAGTGAGGAATTACCAAATGGGGAAGACTATGCCCTGAGGACCATGTGGGACAGTAGAAAGTGTACACCAGAGTAATTGTGTTACTTGATAAATCTCCAGAAAAAGATGAAACTCTGAGTGGTTACATAATACTTCACACATGCAGAAGTCTCTCCATATGCACAAGGACTCAAGAGCATYACTGCTTGAAATATTTTCTTCTAGTGGCAAAGACGTATGCACAGACCTCATGAAGGAGTTAGAATGAGATAAACTGCAGGGTTACACTGGAACTTCTGAGAAATCAGAACCCAAAGACACACAAGTCAGTAAGTCAGAGACTTCTGAGGGTCATCTGAATCTCAAAGCTGAGTGAAGTAATGTAAAGTCTAAGTCCTATTGTCACATATTCTGAAGGTTTCCTGTGAAAAGTATTTGGCCGGTTTTCTGAGTCTCTAGTTATTTCAGTACACACTGTAAGACGACACATGTGTATCCAACTTAGATCAGTTACTGTCTTTGTTTTCCYTCTGTGACTGTTAAAGATGTGCCAGTGGATTCGAAGTGAGAAGAAAAGTGCTTGAAAGTTTTAAGTAAATTCCTGGTCGAAAATTAAGCTTCATGCATCTTTTGTCTGTGGTTCTTAAGGAAAAAGAGGTTCTGCAAAAATCTTTCTGGAGGCATAATAAAGAGCATACAAGTAATAATACAGCTGATAAATTACTTATAAAGAAAGTAAAGGGAGAAAACTCCCAAGTGCCAATAAGGGACGCATTTCCACTAACATATGAGACATAATAAATATATTCCATTTTAAAACAGACAGCCAGGTAACTGCCCTAACTAAACATGCACTACTGTGGGAAGATGTGAATTATGACAGCAAGCTGGCAGAATGCAAGCAATCCAGTGCACATTCAGCCTATTTTCTTAAGAAGAAAATTTCTTAGGGAGAAAATAGGACCTCACCTGTCTATTCTGTCATGACTCAGTGGAGGAGTTAAAGCTCTTGGAGAAACAGCCTTGAAAATGTCTTGGAAAATCCTACTGGGCTTTACTAAATAATGAACAGTGCACTTGCTTGTCTTCTTTCATCAAATGAGGAAAGGCTGATGTTTATCTAATCCTGTCCACCCATAGCAATCAAGTTATGGGTCTTTGTCCTTCCCTTCAAAATTTCCTTCATCGGTAAAGCATTTTTTTTCTGCAGGGACTAAACAGAGTAGTGATAGTGTCAARAAAATCTCATTCCTATACAGCTTTAGCTTTGGAGTCTCAGATGGCTTGCTTGACCACACTYGCACCAGTTTCAACAGTCTTGCCAGTTTACTTCCCTAAGAGATTCAGGCTATGATGTTATGAGGTCACATTTACTCACAATAAAAAGAGCTGTCTTTTAAAAAGATTTGGCTATTTTTAAATACAAAATGAAACTTTTAGGGTTATAATGTTGCCACAGAAACTCAATATGGTYACCATCGTTTAAACTTCTCATGCTGAGTGAATATTCAGGAATTGATCATTGGCAGCCTCAGCATCAATTCTTGGCACACCTGATCAAAGACTTCATATTCATAATACTGGCAAAGAGTAAAAATACTACTTGATTYCCAAGGGCAGTGTTACATGAATGGAGACACTCTGCCTTTACATATAAGCTAAATGATTATTTTTACAAATGTTAAGTTCTTTGCAGGGTAGTCAGAATACACACTTAAGAATTATTAACATTCACTGAACTTTACTCAATGAAACATGACATTGTATGATTAGTTGCCCTTTGTCTTACTCATCATSAGCCCCTCACCCTGAACTGCAGTATTAAAAGCCTTCATATTCTCAGATTTTGCTTTTCTTCTTCTTATTAAGATAGCATATTTGCATAGACAAGACTGTCAAAAATTAGACAGCAGAACATATTACACAATACACCAGGATAATTAGATTACATTTGAATACCACTTTTTCTAACCCCAGTGAGGAGAAAGGAATGGAGTGACACGTTCTCTGATGCTTTTGTTCCTGAATCTAATTCTATTAAGTCATTTACTAGTTTTCAAAGGGCTACCAAAAAGTAAAAAGGAAGAGCATCCCAAACGATGTATGATTAGCATAGTTTTGAATTTGTTCTGAAATAGAGTTCCACAGTCTGCATCCAGGAAAGCAGGACAGAACCTGCTACTCCAGCAAGCCTGGCCAGATACATCAAGGTACAAGACCCTGCTCAATCGTGACATGATACTGTTGTTGCTGAATTCTTCAGTTCACCTCTCAGCAAGATTTTGCATGGAAAAAAGGCACCCTGTCATGTGTCTTCACTCCTAGTCTGCTATTTAAATGGTGGATGCAACTGCCATTAAAAGAAGCTGCAAAACATTTCTAAATCTCATCATTGCAGTCCCAAGGAGTTAGCCCTCATCTGACCACAAAAAGTCTTTCAKATTTTCTTCGGGAATAAGGCCTCATCCATCTCTTCGTCACAATGGAGATCTGGCTCGTCTCTCTCTCTCTTCAACCATGCATAAGAGCTTCTATTTCTGTTCCTAGAAAGTCATGCTTCCAAATGAATGTGCCCTATCACTATTAATTTTAAGTGCATTTAAAAGTAAGATCTTGTTTGCAGACAAGCCATCTGAATCAGTCTCTGAAATTCTGAAACCTAAATTTTTCTGAGCATCCTAGGATTGGTGTGTGATGTAATAGCTCAGTCATGTTTGTATTTTCTTTTGTTATAGTTTAATTTTCTCTTTACAATATTTTTTCAATATTTAGATTCTGGATAGATCTTGAGTTTTCACAAACATGATTTTAATCTGCTTTCTGAATATCTTTGCTCACATGAACACAAAAATACTCACTAAACACCTGAATTAGCTTCCCAATTAAAGGATTACTGGATTGCTTGATTTAAAATTTACTATCTTCATCTGGAGACAAAAATCACATGCAAAGCTTAACTCATCTGAAAAAAGCATCTCACCAATATGTCTAAGATGAATCTTCAGTTGAGAAGGAAGAAAACACAAAAATATACTCATGGGGTTCTTTATTCAGAACAAAGCCATTCTATTCTAGAAAGTAAGTCTACAGGTAACATCTCAAAATGAACAGTTCCTTATTGTAAACTGACCGCAAAGATCTTTATGTCAAACACCCAGGTCATGTGAAAAACAACTCATAACAGTAATCAACAGCATTGTTTGCACTCCTATTTGTTGTGTAAAATCAAATAGAACAAAGACTATTTTTTGGCTGATGATGTATAAGAGCACCTGAAAGAGGGTCACAGAATAGAATCATAYCATATCATATCATAGAMTGGTAAGGTTGGAAGGGACCTCTACAGATCATCTAGTCCAACCCTTAGCATAGCCCATATGGRGATTGAACCCACGACCTTGGCATTAGCACTACCACGCTCAAACCAACTGAGCTAATACTTGCCTGAATTAAGATTAAGGGGCTCTCATCCCTAACRGTGTGCCTATACAGTCATCTCTTACGTAAGGCATCTCTATAAATCTACCTCTGGAGTAGCTCCTCCTTCATCCTGATGCAGTGGATAAGGAAAATTGTTCTGAGTAGCAAGGAATGGCAGAGGAGGCTRGTACATGTGCACCAAGCAGCAGCTCCTGCAGGCAAGACAAGGCAGGCAGTACACAACCCATTGCACAGTCAGTACTTTATATGCATCACATAGTGCCTAGAAAGTCTATAGACAACAAAGAAATGGTGGGTTCCTCACAGAGCCTCTTGTTGTAAACTGCCTGCAGCCACCCCTTTGCAGTATCATCTGCTACTCACTGTCTAATGCTGATYGCACTGTCAGACATTAATCAAGAGTGCTAGATGCCCCCAAATAGAAGGGCTACTTGTGGGGGGAGGGGGGAAATAAGAAATATAAACACATGATCTTGTTTCTGTCATTTTTCCTTTTATGTGCTTAAAAGAAAAGTCATGTAGAGGCACACATGCTGGGTATTTTTTCCTATAAACACATCAGGCAGTCTCCAGAGCATAAATGGACTGTTACTCCATTTCACCSATAAAGCAAAACAAAAAGGCCAGCTGCTTATGGATTTGACTCACCGAACTCAAAAAGCTGCAGTGAGTCATATGTTCCCTAGGCTCACTGAGGGGTTGTCATAGTAATGATTTCTCCCTGTCATTTTTCACTTTACTGCAAGAYTCTCTCGGCTGGACGGTGCTTAGCTCAGCATGGGTAAGCGTATATGTAGTAGATGAGGGAATAGCACTGAAACTTGTGTTTTCCCCCCTCACTCTGTTGCAATGCATCCTTTCACTCAAACAGCAGCCACGTACAGAAGCATTAGAGTTCCTGACAAGACTGAGCTTGTTACCCCAGGCGCACCAGGCAAAAGTGGCTGGCCCAGAGCAAAATAGAAACTCTATTTACAGAGTCACAGTCAACTCACACACCCCCAGGGAAAGCAGAATATCTAATTTATGCTCAGGTATGTTGTCACACACTACAAAGTAGAAGTGGCTTGCTACTTGTCTTCAGACATAAGCTCCTAATTCTCCTTGGTCTTTGGTAGGAGGTGTATTAACTTCATAGCCTGCTGAGGGGGGTGGTGCTTGGTCCCACTGCAACTTTGCTGTGGTTCAAGGCATTAAGTAGTTCACTTGCTCACTGAAAGAAAAACAGTGATATAGAGTCAAGACATTTTCTAGCATCATGTTTTTATCTATTGTGAACAGAAAGAGTTAGAAGCAGTACAAGGGCAATTCCTTGCAGAGGCCTCAGTTAAGATGTTATCCCTTTCAGCACTTTAATATTTTAGCACTGTCAGACTTCTCCTGCCCCAGTCCCCAATCTTCTCACCTTGGAATTGCCAAGCCTAAAGTTACTCCTCTCAGAGTGTACACCTTGGGTGTAATTGCTCTTCAGCACAAAGGAACTTCAGGCAGGTTTACCTGGAGCCAGTTTTTGGCCAAAGGAAAGTACTTACCTAGTGCAAGCTCTCTCAGTGATCCTCAGTATATAACAGTTCTGTGGGTTCCCTCACGTGAAGCTGTCTGTGTTTAAAACTGTAAAGCAAGTTCCACAACAACACAATCTTTTTTAGACCAAGCATTTACTATAAAAAAGCATAAACAATACGCTCAGTCTCATCTGCCCTTTTAATGTTTTAAGCATTTAAGTTCTCTCTCATTAACTCTGCTTGCTTTTAGCTGAAATAGTTTTGAAATTCCTCTGTCAGAAATGTTTGCTATGTAGAAAAGAAAAACTCAGAGCAAAGGTACAAAGAGTAACATGCGGAACACGGGCTTGGTTACTGAAAGACAGAATCATACACTTCAGGAAGAGAAAGGGCCTTCAGGTCATATATGGCGGTATGCAGAAGATCTAACATCAAAAGTGCAGTAAAAGCATGGTAAGAAAAGTAAACCTAACTGATGATCCAGAAAGCAATTTACTAAACGGTCAGACTGTCAGAGCTGRTCATATTAGACAAAACTTTCATAATGTGTAATACAAAAAGCTTTGGCTAGCTGCTAAATCAGGAGGTAATATCTCCAGACTTTGAGAATTTTGCTGTCAATCAGGCTGCATAACTCCGAATTCCCAGATCACAAACATTTAATGAATCCTGAGCTCCAGTATTATTACATCTGAATATAGACAGTAATTTATTCAAAGGCTTCAGTTACAGGAAGAAAAACRCACATGCAGAGTTTACCATGTCAGTCCTTGAAAAAATAAATCAGTTRTGTCTAAGAAAATTTGTTTAGAAAAGATTTCTAAGTATCAAAGCTCTTCTTGAAYCAGACTTGAGAGTGCAGATTAGAGCGCACGTGGGCCTCCAGGTCTCTGGGTACGAACAAAGTGCTGTAAGCATTTTGCCATACACCCGAACAACACCTGTTGCTCTCAGTGAAGAGAAAAGAAGGAAACATCCTCAACCACTTTTCACCTAATGAAACCATCCTCAAAGCAGATCCACTATTGCAAAGCGACCCAAAATAAAGCACAAACAGGGAGGAAACACCAGTTCCACTCCAAAGATAGGGAAATTCTCAGTGTGAGAATGAAAATTACTGCGCTGCAGTATGGACTTTCCGTTYTGTTCTGAGAAGTGCTCAATGCAGATAGCAGTCTCTGAAGCAAGGGCTTTTAATTAGATTTTCATATTTTTGGTTATGAAGGACTTTATCATCTTTATGGCTACATATTTCAAGCATTACCAAAAAATATATGGCATACAAAAATGGTCTATTCAGACAGAATTATACACAAAACCAACTTGTAGGCATCCATTTGCTCTACTTGAGCATGCAAGCCATATTGATTTCTTCACTTGCCTGTTTGCACGAACAACTTTCACTCTATTTTGAAAATGTAACCTCAGTTTGTTTAGTAGGCTTCACTGTACGCTGTACTTAGCACATTTGTAACCCCCCAGTCCAAAATGTTCCTTGTCTGTAGACTGAAGTTAATATAATAAATGTAGAATCACTACCTTTTTCTTTACTTCCCACATAATCCAAATATCATAATCGAAACCTCACAAAACTTGGCATGCTATTAGACTCTGACAGAATAAATAATGGCTCTGAGATATAAGCCCCTGAAGGTATCTAKTCCACACAAAGCCCATGTCTGAATTTCAGAATTAATGACTATTGTCACTAGTGACAGGCATTATGACTCTGAGTTAATTATAACAGGAAGGACTGCAAACAGAGTCACAGCTCATAGGAAATATATCTTTTTGATAAAATGTGTTGTGGATTTTTAATAYCAAAAAATAGGGTCCAGAGCTACTGGAGCGAGTCCAGCGTAGGGCTACGAAGATCATCAGAGGACTGGAGCACCTGCCCTAYGAGGAACGGCTCTGAGAGCTGGGCCTCTTCAGCCTGGGGAAGAGAAGACTGAGGGGGGATCTCATCAATGTGCATAAGCACCTGAAGGGAGGGTGTCAAGGGGAYGGGGACAAACTCTTTCCAGTTGTCCCRTGTGACAGGACAAGAGGCAGTGGGCAGAAAYTGAAGCACAGGAAGTTCCGCCTGASCGTGAGGGGGAATTTCTTCACTGTGAGAGTGAYGGAGCSCTGGCACAGGTTGCCYRGAGAGGTTGTGGAGTCTCCTTCTCTGGAGATMTTCAAGGYCYGCCTGGATGYAACCCTGTCTGACATGTTCTAGGTGATTCTGCTTGAGCAGGGRGGTTGGACYAGATGATCTCCAGASGTCCCTTCCAACCTTACCAATTCTGTGATTCTGCTGAAGAACAAAGTTAAATTGACCCAAAGAATTATGTAATACAGAAATACTGCCTCTGCTTGCTAGTTAACATGTTTAAAAGACTGGTGTACAACAGATTATTCATGAGAAAACTGATCTCTTTGACTCTACAAGCAATATCAGTATTTTAATGAGCAGCTGGCCACCAGTTCCAGAGGAACTCAGGAACAACATTAACATTATGTATCAGTTTGCTAGCAAAATACCACAGTTTCTCCTTGATAAAGAGCTACAAGTCTCCAGAACTCCTTCTGCCAGAACACAAACAAAACAACCACATTTAAGTATAAAGATAGGCTCATACCCATATATTCAGAAGTGCTTCTGTGGTAAAAGCATATGATGTGCTAAGACTGTTTAAATAAACATTTACAATGACTTCAGAAATTTTTCATGGTCTCAAACCATGCCATCAGTGTAACTTTTTGTCCGGGCCAAAAGTATGAACATTGACTCTTTAGAGCAAATGGAGAATTATTATTAAAACAGAATAACTAAAATGCTATTACACGAATAGAGCGCACTGTCTTGGGTAAGAATCAGGYGACAGAAGGAACCCTAGACCAACATAAAACCCTTGCAATTTTTATGTTATGTTCCAATTACATCTAGATATCATGATATCTAGATGTAACTATCTTCCATAAAAATGATTAGACTGTCAGATGTCAGAAAGTTCCCAGCAGATTGCCTATTTGTATAAAACGAGGTACTACAGTTCAAACACAATTTTTTTTGTCAAAATAGCTCTCCCCAGTGATGCACTACAACTGTATTGCATACAACAGCAGAGCTGTACAACTGTACAACTGTAAGAGATTTCCCTTCTTTCAAAAGTTAGCAGATTTATAGTTTTAATCAATTTTACCTGGTATTAACTTTAGAGCAGCCATCCCCCACATACTAAGGAAATATCAGAACTATTTTTTTCAAGCTCTTTATTTTGGTATATGACAAAGAAAGTCTCTATTCTTTTTTCTGTGGATAGTTCATCCCTTAGAAGAAGGGCAGCTAAAGAACATTTTAAAGTCTGTTCTGCACTACTCTGGAGCATTTCAAGGAGTTCCTAACAAATTTTAAAATCATTTCCAGAAAAAGGGTCGGGCTTTTTGTCTTCATGAAAAATAAACAAAAAGACACTCTGCATTTAAGATCTTTTGGATGGGAATRTATGATGATACAGTTTTAGCATACACACAGAAAAATATCAACCTAGAATCTACCCTGAAATTCCCACCAGATGTCTGCATGCTGGACATATTTACATGATTCAATGTGTCTAAATTCACATGCATTTGGACAGGAGTTGKACATTTTGCTCACAAAACATGAAATGGTACGCCACTGAAAACAGATGCACATATGTGTACTTCTACTAAGATGCTGCATCGTTAGTACAATGTATTTTATGTTTTGTAACACATTTCTATAGAAGAAATTAAATGTGGAATGTTTTATTTACCCATCTGCAAAATATGAATGAAATAACATCACTAAGATTACACAGTCTTTTGAATACACAATATACATTTATGAAATACAGTGAGTACAGCCTAAAAACACTGCTAACAAATRCAGCAATAAGATTTTAAGATCATTTGAATAGGCAGAATCCAGGTTGCAATTTATACTTAATGTTAAATATAAACAATAGCATTTTTAATTACAGGTTAAGCAAATCTTCCCACCAAATAACACAATACTGGTGCACTTCAAAGTACTTCCTTACCTCAGGGACCTCTCAGGAACACTGCCTGCTGAGACCCAAAGTTCTGGACCCTAACAGTCCCATCAGGGGTGCTTTTCATTTTGAATGACAATGATCGTTTCTCATGTAGTTGTTCAAACCTCTGTTGTCGCCACATGACTTAAAACTATGCATATATCAGAACAYAGTTACGAAAAAAAGAGCCAAAGGATGCAAACGGGGAAACATTTTAGGAGATTCAACAACATATAAATGCACAGTGCAATTGATCAACGCCTTGCCTTGAAACATCTCTACAGAAAAGCTCTCATCAGGGCCATTCTCAAAGACATCATACAGTAGCACCAGCTATCACTAAGAAGCTTTTCTTTTTCCTTTCTTTTTTTTTTTTTTTAATTTTGACAGCCAGAATTCTACAGCCTATGTCTGTGGTATGTCACAGAATATTGGATATATTTCCTTAAATTCTCTTGCCAGCTTCTCACCTCCCTTTAACACACATCATTAGTTTTTACTTTGCAGGCAAGATGAAAAAAAGCATAAAGGATTTTTTTTTCTTGCAGTCTCTGTCACTGGCTTTAATTGACTTTTATTGCTCACTATATCACTTGAAAATCCATTTAAAAACTGTATTACTCTTCGTACCGCTTAAAGTAGAAAACACTTAAGTTTTCTAACTAAGTAATAATTGCCTTGGCATCTCTACACCAATTTCAATCTCCTTTGTTACCTGCATACTCCATTTCCAACTTGACTAATGTTATTAATCAATGAGGGAACCATTTATACCCAACATTACATGATAAGCATAGAAGGGCTTTAAAAATTACTTTCTTCTAAGACATTTCTTTAAACTAGCTGCTTTGCATCTCCTATTTTACCATTTTCATAATGCTTAATTTGTACTAAAGAGCTAATGAACTAGCTCTGTAATATCAGCTGCTGCCCTGATTTTTTTTTATTTTTCCCCAGCCTCTAACGTGCTCACAGTAGGTTTAGTGCAGTGGATGTTTTTTCCTCCAGTTATTCTTAGAGACTTTCAAATGTCTTGTTAGGAGAGCTGTTTCAATGTCTCAATTGCTTTTGGAATATACGACGTGTTAAAGCAAGCCAAAGCCTGAACCTCTTAAGGGAAATCAATCAAAGAGGTAGAGACTGACTTTTCAAGAATAACAAACAGCTTTTCTCATATGTGCACATGGATCATGCATCATTAAGGCATCTGGTCAGGTACAGACTAGGGCACATGCAAAAGGATTCGCTGCAGAGTTGACTTTAATTACAATGTCAATACGAGGGCAGGAAGAAGTTCAGTAAAGCACAGGGGTTGGGAAAGAAACACTGTTCAGATTAGCAATGAACGCAGGCTATTCTCAGAGTCTAGCCTTTAAAATATAACAGCCTGGTACTTTCTCTGAACATTTTGTTTGTTATGCTATAGTAGCACCACTAAACTTGCACAGTGCAGTGGATTCACCACACCAGCTCCCCTTCAGCAGAAATGTTTCAAGCAGTAGATTAGCTTTCTGGAATTAAAAACAGTCTTTTCAGGAAACAGGGTTAACACTTAGAAAAATCTACAGGTTTTATATTTTGAAAGTGATTAAAATTTCTGGAATTAAAAACAGCCTTTTCAGGAAATAGGGTTAACACTTAGAGAAATCTACAGGTTTTATATTTTGAAAGTGATTAAAATTTCTAACAAATCGTATGATACTGTTTTAGAATGTTGGATTTTATTTCCATCCAAGCAGATGCTCAGCCATTATAAACTAACACTATTTCCTAGAGAAAACAGTCTTTTCAGCAAAATTTAGTCTCTTCAGAAATTAAGTTTTGTGCTTTTTTGAATGAGATAAAAGCTTTTGGAATAAATCACCAGTGGGTTAACTAAGGTTTTTGAAGATTATTGAGGATAAAAATACAGCTGCTATTTGCAGTTATAAAAATATACAAATACTTCTAACAAACAATAAATACATACCTTTTTCTTCTAAGGGGTAACAAAAAGTGTACAGGTACCAAAGATAACAGCCCATAAATAAAACTCAAGATTTTTCTTTGAAGAATAAAGGCTACTCTGAGATCACTGAAAAATGCTCTAGTCACTACCTAAAAGCTCCTGTTAGGCAATACACCAAAAGCTAACCAGATCTCTAATCTGACAGTAAAGATAACTTTAGTTAGTATTCAGATGAGCAAAGTTGCAAAGCAGCTGAGGTGCTGCCAAAGGACTCGGAGGCTTCGTGAGTGCTAATGCAATATTCCAAAGCGGTAGGAACGAAGAAGCTGTTGCAGGGCTCTCCTCAGACCGAAACAGAAAACACACTACAACTTCCCAAACCCCTGCTGCTAACTCAATTAGCTATGGCAGAGATTTTCAATTTTTTTCAATGTGGAGTGCAATCCTATAACCAGCAGGTGTGCAGCTAACAGAAATACAACATATCAGCTGATCAATAATACAATCATCAAGAAGAACGACAAAGTTTTTACATGCCTTAGACTCCATCTTTTTCATAACTACTTCAAGCAATTTCTAAGGATTTCTGATTAAGATTACATAAAATCCTTCCTAGCTACTCATGCTATATATTAGATTCCTTTTTATATCGCATTCTCAGAGATCTTTGGCAAGTCAGAGATATGAAAGAGCATACTATGCTGCGAGCAGGCCAGTTAGTGAGCATTTTGGGGCAGTAAACTCCTGGTCTCCCTAGATACCGTCTGAAAATTAGATGCTAGTATAATGTTGAGAAAACTACTGTTCATCATCAGGAATTTATGAGTCTAGTTGCAGACAGAAAGTTGGGGAGCATTTGCATTTTTTGGTTTCACTTTGAATGGATTAGAAAGGATAAAATAGCTGCAAGGCACCTGAAAAGCTACAAATAGGTAGCATTTAAGGTATCAAGCAGCAGAGATCAGGAATACTGTGTAAATGAAATGAGGTGTTTGGGTCACTTACAAAATGAAATAGTGTTTTAGAGGTATTTCTCTCTCAGGACTTATTTATTGGCTATTTTGTATATTCTTTTCGCATAAAATGGAGTGCTAGGAGTTTGGTCTTGCATGCAGATCTATTTTCTGAGAAAGCTAGAACCTGAGCACTGGAAATAGTTTTAAGTGAGCTTGAATATTTCACATAGCAAAGAGAAGGTGAGCTGCTAGACACAGTCTATGACTAACAGCTTTACAAGGCCACCATTGCTGCTAGAGCTGTCTGTTATGACTGGAAGACCTCAAACCATCCATCTTCAACACACGTTCTTTCTCTGGAATTTCATTTTTGAGAATTTTGCAGAAACTATCAATTAAGCAAGACTAGACAAAATGTGGTGGTAAACACTTAAATACTTATTTGTCAATTGTTAAATGAAAGTCATCAGCCTTAGTTCTTCAAATGTATCCCTTAAATGTAACAAGCTGTTAAGAAAGCTCACGATTTTTTTTCTGTTCCTACTGGCTAGATCCAACAGCATGGTAGTTTTGACAACTTACAGATGGATCTCAATCAATCACTTTGCTCCTTTGCTAAAGATCACTTTGTGTTAATGGCCAGCACTAGAATCGCAGTCATAAGCTAAAGATCACTTTGTGTTAATGGCCAGCACTAGAATCGCAGTCATAAAATACAAAAGGAAAAAAATCCTGGCATGTTTTTGAGACAGGAAAAAAGAGCTGTGCTGTCAAGTCACAGCTGGACTTAGTGGTGCCAGGTACAATAAAAGAAAAGCTCATTCTAGATGCTTTTCCCATATTCTTTAGTTTAATTTTTTTCCTATTTGAAGTAATTCATGAGTGGGTTTTTTTTGTTGTTGTTGTTGTTTTTTTTTAAAGCAACTCCTCCAGTAAAAACTGATTTTTAAACTGAGGAGAGAGGCCCTTTCAAACTAGATTTATCTCCATTTCTCTTCTCTCCCTGCTTAGTTGGCTCTAAAAAGAGGTGGGAAAACTATTTTGAGCCTCAATTTGAACTCTCATAACTTCTTTTCTACCTTGCTTTATAGCAAAAATTATATTTCAACAGTTTATTTTATGTTCCAGCTGCTTTCCTTTATTTTTAGTGATTTTGTTGCTCAAGTTTAGCCAGACATGTCCTTGAATCCCTTTCAATATAACATGTTGCCATGCCTTTTATYTGATGGTTTCAATTAAGTATATAAATACTTCTACATTTAGAAATCTGTGCCAGATCAGTGTCACAGTTCTCCACAAACTTTTTTTATTTAGACTAATTCCCTACCTTGAACTGCACTTAAATTCAACAAGAATTTCAAAAAACAAACAAGCCTTGCCTGTGTATGTCCCTACCCTTATCTTACATTGAACTTAGATCATACTCAAGTGAAATGAAAATCTTACAACAATTTCACCACACGTGGACAAACTCCAATACAATTAGATCTTAAGCTAAGGAGTATAAAATATTATTTTGCTCCTGCAGTTCTGTAGAGCTATGTGAAATGGTACAGGATCTATTTGGGACAGTTTTCTTGAAACTGCAAAATAACTCAGAAAAAGGAAATTGAATATTTTACCCTTTTCTGTTGTTGTTTTCCTCAGAGAACAGTATTTCATTAAGGCTGTTTTCAACCCACAACAAAAACCACGAGAATGGAATTACATTTTAATTAAGAAAGAAGCATAATACTGCTGATCTGTGCATATTTAACAGAATGTTTGTCACACATTTTTAAGTGATTTACAGAGATTAAGCAGTTGTGGTATCCGTGCTTCAGCCTATAATTTAAGATTTATGACATCTTTAGTGTATTTGAAAACATGCCTTTGCGTCTCCTCCACATGATTTTGAATGAGGCTACAACATTTTCTATTTCAAAACAAAGGTAAAGAAGATTGAAAAAGTAAGCTTCATGGATGATTTACATCATCTTTACAAAGATACTCAAACTTTTACAGACTCCATAGTGTTCTTTAAACATACTCTGTATTCCTGAAAGTCAGAAATCTAAGGATATGAATCACAGAAGTCAAAGGAAAAATTGGCTCACCAATGCTTAGAGATTATAGCAATAAACCCTTGGTCTAATTTGGTGGATCCACGTTCTAATTAGGATATGAATACAGTTTTCAGGAGCAAAAGGTTGAGCTCCTATCAATCAACTGCATTCAGAAGTCTACTGAACATTGGATCTGTATATATACAAACTTATCTGATGTTTATAGTTATTTGTACACTATTAACTTGGCAAAGCTTGAGTGAATTCGTGCTACAGCACTGAGTTCATGCCTTTATATTTCAGAGCTGAATTTCTCACGACCTATTCAGAAGAAGCAAGCAGCATGGCCTCAGGTTTGGTCAGCAAACCAGGGAGTAATGTGCAATTGGTAGACATGGCCTTAACAACAGTCATAGTGATGAAGAGATTGTCAAGAAGATGGAGCCAAGCTCCTCAAAGCAATGCACAGCTGGAGGACAAGACTCAGTGGGTATAAGCTGAAACAAGATGGACTCTAACCGTATATATGGAAAAGCATTTTCACCATAGGGACAGCCAAGCATTAGAACAATTTGCCTGAAGAATAGTCTCCATCCTTGGAGGTTTTCCACACCCAAGTGCATGCAGATTTGAGCAATCTGGTCTGGCCTTACAACTGATCCTGCTTTGAACAGGAAGTTGGACTAGAGACCTCCATAGCTGCCTTCCAACCTGAATTATTCTGTGTTCATATACTGTACTGCACAGTGTTTTGCCCGCTTTCAAGTCCCGTTATATTTGCTGAGTACAACAGTGATATTCAAATCTAACATCTGCTTTAGCTTTTTTTGTTTTTCAATTTTATTACCATAGTACTCAAGTGCCTCAAAAGCATAAAATATATCTAGCTTCACTACATCTCAATGATGTACAGAAATGGAGAATGGGAACAGAGTAAGACAAAGCACTAGATCTTTTTCTCATTTTCTGATAACTAAAATGCAAGCAAGAGTCTTATGGGTGTCTCACAGGTACCAAGAACCCTAGTTGTCCCACTGAAATCAAATCTAGGCACAAGTGACTTAAAAGGTTTACAGAGGATATTTGTGGTGGAAAAGAGAGTTAGGGAGAAGCCGGAGCTTAGTCTAACTACTTGATGAGCCAAATCCAGAGCAATCTCAACTAACATTATTCATCGCACTGTGACATAACACAACAGAAACAGGTCATACAGTTGTTCGCTTGTATCCCATATCTAGCTTTCCAAGGTTGTCCCTAGAAATTAATAATTACTACTCTGATTCCTAGATAAAATAATGTCCAAAAAGCAATAGGTGTCTTGAAACAATTTACCCCAAAACCTTTGTGCTCTATAGCATCTGGCATACAGTCCCTCCAGCTACACAATCTGTGCAGGGGGTTTTACTTGATGGGCAAGCCCTTCACATGGAGATGGCGGAATTGTACTCAGTTCCATGTATTTCTTTATGTGTCCTCTCTCTAATGTAAACAGGGACCAACTCACTCTTCATTATCAAGAGTCTTGATTTGAAAACTTAAAATCATTTATTTAAAAAACAATTAAAAGTAATACATTCTCAAGTTTTAGGCTAAATTTGTCTTCCAAGTACTCTATCATCCACTAAAGCTTTCCTTTGGTGAAAGAAGGAGAAGAATATGTATGTATTTAGATAAAAATACCAATCATTTTAAAATAGCTTACATAGCTAAAAGAAAAACTATGTAGAAATGGACCTAACAAGGTCCCAGTGTAGCGTTAATATTATGCTATAATAAAAATATTACATACAATCTGACACAGAGGAGCTGTAGATTGAGAAAATGGTTTCCACTTCAGTTTACAACTCTCTATTTTAGATATCACAAACTACAAACTAAAATTACAAGCCAGAATTTGGTTTAATAAGGTAAGAGCCACACAAAAAGACTGTGAGATTCAACCAATCTGCTGGCAACTGAGAACTCAAGTTTCACAGTCAAGTTTAGAAACATAATATAATTAAGACAGCATCATGACTCCACTACATCAAGCAGCAGCAAAAGAGGGCACTAGCTCTGCCAAATATACATTTGTGATTTTTCAAACCCACAGATCTAAGTCCATTTTCTCCATATATTTGGCATTTCTATAGCAATTTAGCACCTCTCTTCATGCCTTTGCTAATTTAAACCCATAAATGTACACGAGTTATGACCATCAGAAGAGGTCAAGTCCATTCAATTATTAGAAAAGGCTACACTGTTTAGTCACTGTTATATCATTAATACTTGAAACTCTCAGTGACTTGGATTATGAAAGAGCATTTCTTTCATGTTACTTATCTTGAGTCCTAAACCAATTATAATGTGATGTCTTTCAGTATACATGTTACTAAAACTTCAAAACAGTAGACTTTCACCCAGTTTATGTAAAATCTTGAACCCAGTTTCCTCAAATTCCTATTAAAAATAAAAAAGGAGAGTGAAAGAGAGTGACAGATGGCAAAGAATTCCCTTAAATGTCTTTTTCTTGTGAATTCCCCAGGCCAGTATCTGGATAGGATATCTGGATTAATGATATATAATGAATGCAAGATAGTCTTTCATTGAGATAAGAGATACTACTGGAATTAAACTAACATTTCTAACTGTTTTAAGTTAGGGGGTTTTGCACAGTACATTGTATTTCCTGTTCTTCCTTAAAGTAAGGTAAGAATTTTAGAACATATCGGAAGTCAGAGCTCACAGAGAAATGCTCAATTCTAATCAGAACGGATTCACTCAACCGTTCATTACCAGTGTATATACAAATCACGGGTTCTCTGGTTTGGTCCACAGGCTACTACTGACTGTGTCATACCAATGGAGACGTCTGGTCAGGGGCAGACGTTCCACACCATCTACTGCTTAACAAGAGTTAAAGCATTCAGTTTTCCCCTATTCTTTCCTTTCTCCCTGACTTGTTTCAGAGCTGCTACCCTTCTGTACCTACCAGTTTTAGAATAATTTAACTTTTGCCAAGTCAATGACATGGTGATGAACTAACACAGCAGAATGCAGCGGCGAACTTGTGTGCTTGTCCTCGGCTTACTCTTCAGCAGTTTAAAGTAGTTGAGGCCAAACTTTAGCATGAGACAGGAGACAAGATATTCTTGCGTGAATCTCGCTGCATGTTGAACTTACTTTATGAACCTTTATAAGGGTTTAACTATGACTATTCTGACTACTACAGAAGGAAATGGTGCTGCCTTCCTCTCTTGAGGAAAATCTATTGCATGTTCACACCACTTAAAGAGATGGATGCTTTTGGGAGCATATGTCAAAAAATTTTCAGCCTTGCGCTTGGGTCTTAGTGTTCTATCTCTGCCTTTCTTTGCCTCCACTGTCTTTCTTCCTCTTTACATTTCAGTCTCTGTTGGATTTCACCATCTCGGCTTTACCTTCCTCCTCTGAGAGCTCCTTCTGCTCAAGATTAATGTACCTCTCTGAAAACATTAGTCAAACTAAACAGAGACAACTTCACATTAAAATTCCACAACACCAGATTAAGTTATTATAGACCATAAAAAATGTCACCTTATGAACTGAATGCTACAAAAGTCATCTGACACTTCAAATGCAAGGCAATTTTCCAACACCCACTTTGAAATACATGAGGTATCAATCTATTAGTATGTGTTTGTTTTGCTGGAGTAGATTAAAAAAGCGCCAAATGTGGCACCATCAACAGAAGTGGTATCCCCATTAGTAAATACTATCATCACTTAAGCAATAGATATGTTTTAGCAATATGATCACTAAAACTAACCAAAGTATGCTTTCTGCTTTTCCTTTCTCCCTACCTTATACATTCATCCACTTTGTTTCTATATACTTTGTTAGCTTTACTGTTCCACCTCCTAAAATTAATCATTCAGTTTCTTCTTAGAGAGTGAATCTTTCAAAGCTTGTCAAGAAAAGAAAGAAATGACTCAAAGAATGTTTTCCAGAAGGCTTTTTAGAATGCTGAATAAGAGAGTATGTATGCATATCATATTTCATTTTTGAATGCATTCTAGATCCATACATGCACCAACTACATAATTTCAAAGGCTCCTCCCAAAAGCAAAAATGTCTATTACGGATCTACTACCCAATAAAGAGAATTACAGACACACTGAGCAATCCTTAATGAATCTTACTGACAGGTCAGGTGTCATCCCAAAATAACTCATGCCTCTATGTCTRTTACATAGTTAACCACGTTAAAGTTACCAGGTAACTGTGACGAAATCAGGGAACAAAACAAAGATAGATTGTGATCTTTAAAAATCCACAATTATCAATGCAAGCAATTAAAAGACCTCAAAACACTGAATTATTTTGTAGTGATCATTTACACATCATTCATTATCAGGGGACAATATTTTTAAATTATAAGAGAGTCCCCCAAAGCATCAGTTTATAAGTTATTTCATTTCTCAGTCTTCAAAGTAAAAGAGTAAAGTTCAGACATGATCGGTGAATTTCACTACTCTCTTGATTTCCTTGTTACACTTAGAATTCAATCTGCATTTCCTTCAGATTCATGTTGGCACATGATGACTGTAGGTAAATCAGTTCTTATATTTCTGAGGTAAGTCTAATTTTTGCTAAGAATATTATGGAAAAAAGAATATCCTCATTTTGAACAATGTTCAGATTTTTCCCCTTTTTTCAAGTGTGAAATAACAAAATGTGAAATGAAGATCTCGTTCCTTTACATACAGTCTTATCCACAGTAGCCGATCAAAGATCATCAGGCTTAACGTAGCTGTAAGAAACACCATCTTTTAGACTGTCACTATGTATTACCTTGGATCCTATAAATCTTTCTTAATTTCCAGTTTGATTGTCATCAGAAGAAACTATTTTACAAATTCCCAAAGCTATGGCCTCCTACCGACTAAAACAGTCCATTTATCTAAACATTTGGACTTTCAGATTTTCATCAAGTTAAAATTGTTTCATAATGCTATAGCCATCTTCTAGCTCCACAAATTATTTGGATATATAACTTATAATATAACTTATAATATAACTTTTATTACATTTTAAACGCTAATAACGAAAGCTGTGAATATGAAAAAGAAAAAAAAAAAAGAAAAAAAAAAGCAATGATAGTAACCTAGAGGAACTAGGACTGAAATGTCTGGGTTGTTCTTAATCAAAGTATTCATTAAACTTCAGCACATAGTATCATTTCATACTGTGGAGAAGAAAAAAAAATCTCATTATTTTGTCAATGCTATTCACATAAGTATGACTTTATAGGGAAACAAAGATGCTTGGTGTTTCTGTGCTTGAGGCCAACTCAAATTCAGCAAAGCACATGGCTGTGAAAATTATTGTATTTTTTTTTAAACCATAAATGTATGCCTAAAGAGAAATCATGCAGTGTTTTTGGTTATTCTCACAGCATTAGTAACCATCACTGGACATAACTAATGCTACAAGGTTCAATCTAATATGAAAGCAAAATATTACTGAAATGCACGATCATTTCTTCACATTTTGGATCAAGTATGTAGGCTACAGATTACATTGTTCCTTTTTTAAAATCAAGAATTTGCTTTCATATTCCAGTATGCAATAATAAAAAGAATTTGTTTGCAAAATGTTCAAGTCAAATTGAAACACCAGAATTCTAATTTCCTAAAACTTAAAAGGATTAAAACTTTCCTAAAACTTAAAAGAAAATATTAAGGAAATCAGACACAAATCAGACTTTCAGAGCTTGCACCTTTTTCCTTGCGAGTGACTGCTTTTAGGAATAGATTGCCATGCTGTTCACAATGAAAAAAATAAATACCCTAGTAAAAGTTTTATGTTAAAGATCGCATTTTAAAGGTGGTGGGACAAGAAGCTTATTAATAACATCCATTTTTCTCAATCCCGTCCCATGCACGTTCAGCATACAGAGCATTAAGAAACTTCAGTAAGTTGCACAAGAGCATGACAATTATTTCCAATTCAAAAGACAAGGAAGAAACAGCTGTTTCTCAGATACATCTTTTGATGACTTAAGAAATGCTGTTGCTATTATTGAGTGACAGCTACCATAACCAATTGCCTCTAGAACAACACGCAACTTTATGGGAGTACAACATGACTTGTTCATTGGCAGAGCTATCATAATGTTTGTTGGGCTGCAAATAGTCCACACTTTTCAAAGATGATGGAGAAGGATCCTAAACACAGATTAGATACTTAGATCACAATTTTCTGACAAGAATAACTCTGGATAGGAATTTCCAGTGCTGGCTAAATGTATGTAATTATTATTCCATCACGTGCAAGTATAGCTAACAGAAATGTTTAAAATTTCAGAAGATCCAAATCTTCTATCAGCATTTTTTTCTTCTGATTTGCTTTAAATTTCCAGATATCCATTTCCTACATGAATATTCTTCTTGCCAATTCAGAATGAAGCAGAAATGAAGCTTTACCCAGCTCTTTTGCAATTTCTACTCAGCACTCCTTTTACTGATCTCTACTACACATTTCAAAACTATTACCTTGCTCTATTTCTGCTTTCTTCTCCTTTTATGCAGCTTCGCAATCTTTGTATTCTTTTTGATTATTTGGTTTCTCATCCGAAGCCTGGTGTTGCTGTTATTTCTTACTTTCCTCCCTACTCTGTGCTTACTTTTGTCCTTTATAGATCAGATTTTTTTTCCTGTGTTGATTCTTATTTCTCCTTTCCATGGTTCAGAAATTTGTATTTATGGAACAACTACTTAATTCACATTACTTTATTATTGCCTAAGAAAAACAGTCAGACAGATAATAGGAGTGTGTAAGATATCAATTTAAATTGCAATATAAGCTCTAGACCTCCAGGTTTAAGCCAAATTCAGAAATGTTATTAATACATAAAGCTATAAATGGAGCAGCACCAACTCAGACCAGCTAAAAGTATGATCCTGTAGATTTAAAAACAAGAGGTGTAAAGCGGTCTTAAGCTCAAGTCTTGAATTTTGCAGATTTCTGCAGATTTTCCCCATTCCTCTGAGGGTTATATTCTAGCACAAAAGCACCTATATAAATAGTACTTTCATGGGTAAATACAGGAGCTGAATGTTCATTCTTTGTACTGCCAGAATTGCAGAAATATATTTATATTCTTCCTTCATTTAACCGTTCACATTCATGCAAAACTCCATAATCAACTAAATCAATAATATTTTGTCCATAAACACATCTGAGAGAATATTCAGGATGAAAAAAGAGGAAAACTAGGGGAGCTCAAGTCTCCCTCTTTTATTGTGGCAAAATAAAAAAACAGTAAGTGWGAGTTCCCTTAGCTTACTGGGCTTACTCATCAGTGAAATGATCTGCTACAGTCAAATCTGCATCAGAGCTGCTTGTCATCTCCAAAAACATAGTGCAAAAGCAGCTTCATAAAAAAGTTACTCTACCTCTTAGTAAGGGCTCAAAACAGAAAATGATTCTCCTGGCCTCTGCATAGCTTTCTAACCTTTGTCATCCTTCACAGAATGTATTCTCCCTTTCCAAAAAGCAGTCTCAGTCTTTAGTTTGCACCTCTTTCTTCAAGAAGCCACACTAGGCTTAAAAAGGGTTAAATCACCATATAAAAACATGAGAACTAGCTGACACAGTCACATTAGACAGAGATCACTATTCAAGGCCCTAATTTTCTCAGATTTGTTCACAATGAGTAGATCATTGCTTCATAAATTTTCCCCTGCAATTTCAATCAGTTCCTCAATGATCAAGTTAAATGTTATACAGTAAACATTGACAACAGTAGGTCAAAAGGTGTAAGAGAGGTACTTTTGCCTTCAAGTAATTCCAAGAAACTTTCCTAATGTTTATGTGATCTGTAATCAAATGATGTGACTTATAAAGGTAAGGACTTATGGGAATTAAATTTAGTAAAATGCTGCACTTTGAATATTTCTGATGCACCCACTGATTAGTCCATTAAGGTCATAAGAYCTTAATGCAATTGGCATTGCTGTTCAAAAATGCAATACAGATAGGCTCAAAATACTTGCGAGATTCTAGAGCTCAAACTGACCTCAGAGAGAGGAATTAGGTCTTCACTTCAAGTCAGTCCACCATTTCATAAATATTATCACAAATTGTTTCTTTCTGTATAAAGTTGACTTAGAAAGAGCATTTTCACTCAGAGTCAAAATATGTTCAGAAGCGTGATATTTTGTCTCATTTCATCCTCATTCGATGCTAATTTAAAAACATGTTAATTTAAAAAGAAAAATAGCACAATCATTTTTCAACCAGTTTCTGTGATCTTTGTCCAATCTGAAGTCTATATAGCCATCCACAATATTTTCTAATGTACCTGAGACTATCCTGTTTTGCCCCAACAGCTATTATCCCAGTATCCTTCAGAGAGCAGTACAGAGAACAGAACCCTTGGAGCTTGCTTGCTTGCCTTGGAGCCAAGGATTTTTTGCCATGTGGTCTTGAGGGTGCCACAAGAGCTTTCCATTTAAAAATATAAGATAGAGAGCTTTTTTTTTTTTTTTTTTTGTTAGGAACCAATTTTAGCACAGTTGGTAAGCATCTCCAGTTTAACAGAACAGCAGTTAGCACTGAAGCAACATTTTTTCCCATCCAAAGATCTCTAGTAATGATGGGGTTTATCTTTAACCTTTTTTAAGGTAGGGTTTCTCAACTCGTTACTGAGTAGCACAGTGCTACTCTGACTACATATCAAATAGACTAGCATGTGTATTTTTCAGGCCAGCAAGAGGTACCTATGTGCCAGTAATGTTGCTATTAACAGTAATGGTCCATATTCTACCCTGAGCCACAGCGGTGTAAAAAACTTCACTGAGATCAGTTTCTGAATGTACTAGTTTAGTGACAGAATTAAAGCAGACTATTGAACTCATTTCCAATAATTTGATAAGTAAGCAGGTAAGAGATTTGGAGTATCTTCAAAACATATCAAAAAGGTATCAGAGATCTTCCCCCAAATGTTATCAGCTGTAGTTCTAAAGGCATTTGCATCACACCTGATGGCTACGCAGATTTCCATTGCTCATCACAGTCAGTCACACTGCAAATAGCATCATTACTGTCTCAGTATAACTTAGACTGACAAAAGAAATCAATTTCACAGATGCTACTCAGCATTCACGATGAAGCAAGCTGTCCTGAATCCTGATCCTGGACAGGAAATAAAGACCTCCTCAGATCATTAGCAGGTGCCTGTATCAGCCTCACATCATGCATAAGAAAAAGATCTGATTTTCTTCATTTGTTTTTTTTTTTTTTTTCTTTTTGGCCATTTTTTGGTAAAAGGATGTATAAAGAATTATGAATTATTTTTCAAAATTTTGCTAGGCTAATGGCAGCTTTAACATCAGTCTCAATACAGTCCATTTTCATCCAAAATATCCACTCAGATTTTAGAGCATTCAGTAATCATAAGACAATATTCAAACTTTCTGTTCCTCAAGATAAAACTACATTATTTCTACTCACTGATTAGATGACCAAATTCTTTACAAAAATGGGTCTTCAACCGGTTGCTGAACAAGAATGTAATACTGGATAAACAATTAATATTTTCCAGCTCAAGCTGCCTCCAATTTTCTTCCTCGGAAGGTCATAAAAAGTCTCTTTAAACAAAGTATCATCAAATAAAATGTAATACAGAACTCTACATTAATCTATGGGTTAGCAAAATTAATCCCACTCCTTGCATTTTATATATAAAAAGAAGAAACTAATACAGCATCTTTTTTAATGAAACATATTAATCAATCTTCTTTAATTGCTTTAATTTTAATTTCTGTCATTTAATTTTAAATTAATTTTACTTTCTTTACTGAAACAAACCAATGAGTCTTCCGTCTATTCAGTACCACAGTATGGGTTCATAAAGTAAGAGGACAGAGTTCAGAAAGTTAAAATACAGCGTCTGACCCTTCAAACAAAGGTGTCAAAGACAATATCTCAAAAAGTTATCCAGTCACAATAGTATTAGGTTCAGAAAGTTCTGCCTGACTGATCCTTCATCTGAACGAACTCTAACAGTACAGTCTTCACACTGAGAAAAGTACAGTAAGACTAAGGGAAAAAATTACAGTGTCAACAGCCCAGAAGATTAAATTCCTCTTCTGAAAATGTTTAATTATATTTTCAGATATACCAGGGCAAAGTCTCATAATATAGAAAAGGAGATAATAAGATTTCTTTATTTAGAAAACAGTGTGTTCCAAGCTCTATGAATCCAGGAAAAAGCAAAAACTAAAATGACAGATACTGCAAGAAGCAGCAATATGCTGTATACTGTTTAGTATACTAAAGCTAGTAGAAGTGRTTTAACGAGAGCTTATAATGACTATAGAGAGTACATAAATTCTCTCTCTCGCACACTTAGCTTTAGCAGTTAAAAAAAAAGTGACTTTATTCGAGATGACATCTTCAGTTCCCATCTGCGTCAGCAAGACACAGATGCTTCTGTGTACAGATGTACAGATGTCTCTGAATCCTGAATTAATTCCAATTGGAAGTTTAATACATGCTTACTGATGTCTAAATTCTATAAATACTTATCTTCCAAGCAAGAACTATAATATGTGCAGTGAATTACGACATGAGGATTTTCTGCATTAATTAAGAGAGCCATACCTTTTAACCTCAATGACACATGAACAGGTATCATTAGCCCGTAACACTTAAAGCAGTGTTAAATATCATGCAACTACAAAGGCCAATATGCATCTATACTGTTAGCCTTTGGCACTAACACTAACTATTGTTTACTCTGAACATTTTAAGGTGCATGAGGGACACCCACTTGAGGCCCGTAAGTTTGTTCAGTCTTTGCAATTATCATCTGATCTGACAAAATATACTACTCTACCTCTGCCCACAGACATTACTCCTTTCATAGGAGTCATGGACTATCACAGCAATTTCATAGACTATCGCAGCTGTAACAACCTGATTTACTACAGCAAGTTGCATCATTTGCCAGTCTGGCACCTGTGCTCCCTATTCCTCTGTTCCTGCTGTTCTCTATTCCAGCATCGTTGCCAAGCATCCTGTGGTGCGAAGAACGGGATGTGACATGTTGAGATGTGAGAGTCAACAGGCTGGCTCTCCTAAAGAGAGGGCCTAACAGGAAAAAGGGAAAACAACGTATCAGAAAAAAAAGGTGGATGTAGCAATCTAATATAAGGCGGAACTTCTACGACTTTTTTCCCTAACGCTTTCCTGGGCTTTCTACCAGTACAGAAACACATTGTGCTAGGATGTTTGCTATTTAAGTTCTATCAGCCTTGAAGGCATCTGTTTTTCTGTGCCAGTGGGAGGTGTGCAGTACAAATCATGACAGCAAAACCATGGTGTATTTGCAAAACTGCTCTATTTTGGACATTTCGAAAGACTGCAAAATGTTTTAGTTGATTTCACAGAAATATTGAGAGGAGACACTGATGCAGAACTGTATTCGTAGTAGCTTAGTAAAACAACCAACAAATAATCCAGATAGGAACTATAAAAATATGGCTAAAGTAAAAGCTAGAAGTGTAACAGGAAGGGTTATGGGGTGCCAAATTATATTTGCTCTTAATTCTGCTGCCATTTAACATGTGCATTTTAGCCAAATGTTACCCATCTACTGATTGCATTCTTGTTTTAGACTAAGTTAATTTTATTGGTGCTGAATTGCTGAATTCTACCAGCTAGCCCTTACTATTTTCAATAGATTTGAGGCAATACATTTTTATTGCAGAGATGAGTATTGATTAAAGCTTCTGCCTCCACTTATTTTGATTACCTCTCCTAATCAGGAAATCTGATAAAAGAGTATGAAGTACAAATAACATTTACATGAAGACCTGTACATATCCTTTACCAATTGAATACACTTTGAGATACACCAGTCCATGAAGTCAAGGAATGCAAATGAACAGGAAGGCAGTACACAAGCCAAGGGATGAAGAAGGAAGACTCTGGTAAAGTGCTGTGAAACAGCATGGCAGCTTTAAGGTCTGCACAGAACAGAAAGGATTCCCACATGTGAAGTCTTACCTGCCCTATGCTGTCCTTACACAGAAAGCTAAGCTTATACCATCTGAGATGAATTGCTCCGTTTTAAACCATAGTTAGAAGTTTTTTAAGCAACACATCAACTGCAAAGGCTCCAATCCTACCCATATCTGCAAGATGCAGGTAGTCTCAAAGCTACACTAAAGTAATAAAAGGTGTATGTAAGTGCAGAAATCCAACTGAAACAAAACAGCAAGGGCAGCCTAGGCCTTTTAAACGGGTGAACAGGGTTTGCCAAAATAGACCAGACCACTTATCTGTGAGCCAGCTTTCCGGCTGCCGCAGCAGCCAACACTGATTGACTCAGCTGGGAGTGTGAAGAGGAATGTATGACAATGTTTTTTCCATATCTTCTGAAAACTAAAGGTCATATTTGTCACAGATGTAACCTAATTTGCCAGACAATCTGCTGAGTGACATTATACAAAGTTTAATGACATTTGGCTTTTATGAAATGGCTGATTAGACTGACTACAAGTAAGAAGAAAGGAACTTTGAAATATATTCTGTGAACAGATTTAGAATATATCTTCCATTAGTGCATTTTTATTCCCAAATAATCATTTTTAAAGGCCTGAGAAATCAGGTTTGGAAAGCACTATGCAGGCCCATTTTCCTTCTCCAGCCTAGGGGAGGATGCATTACTCATGTACTGTATTATGCTTTCTAGCTCTGTCTTATTTTAAACATCTTTAAAGAGGCATCCCACACTTCCCTTGGGAAACTATTTCAAAAAAGTATAAAGTTTCTTTCTGAGGTTTAATGTAAGCTCTCATCCTCAGTTCCACCTCATTACACTCACCCTGCTACCTTTTAATAGTTTCAAAATAAGCAGACATGGATTTCCTGAAATCTTGTGTAGATTCTGGACATGGCCACACATCTGAGACAAGCATGAGAAGCTGCCCCAAGCCTGACCCACTTCGTTTCCTGTGCTTCCATCCCAAGTTGTACCAACAGGTTTCTGACACACTCAAGAAACTTCAGTAAAGAAGGAAAATAACAGTTTTCTTTATAGCCATGGTTGGGAAAGAGATGATCTCAGTCAAGACATTTTTCCTCTGCCATAGCCCTTCATCAACCCCAACCAAATTCAACTACTAGAGACTTTGCTGAGCCATAGCAAYGGAGATATAACTAGTATCTACTTCTCACATCAAAATGGAGCATCATGTTGTATGAGTAAAGTTGGGTTTCCAATGGAAGTATGATAAATCATACATTCTATGACATAGATTCACATAAAAGTCATATACACTCATAATTTTCAACTAAAGAAAAGTGAAACAACCTATCAGGAGATTGGCTGAATAACAGCGGTTCTGCACTGAAAATACAAGCCTTAGCCTCAAGGAGATCAAAAGAGTAATTTTTTCCATCTCTACTGAAGTGCCTTCTTCGATCCCTTGCCTTTTAAAGAAAGTCAGGCAGTCCAAAGGCAGAAAGGACAACTATGTGCAGGTGAGAGAGAATTCATTAGGAGACTCAGAGCCAAATTAACATTTGCATTAGTTCAGCAAAGTCATCAGAACTCCACTAGAGATGACTGTGCCCAGTGGCTGCAGTGCTGAGAAAAGAAAAAATTCTCTGAACGTAGTAACAAACTGCCTACCTGCTGCTGTGAGGGGGAGACAAGGTCTTTTACAGCTTTCTTAAAAGGCGCAAGAAAGAAGTTCTGATAACACAACTGGCAGCACTAAATCTGACAGATAAATTCATAGTTACAGTTACATTACACAGGCACAGTTCAATCTCTCTGTCCACATGAAGCTGTCCTATATCTCTTCATATAATAATACTGATAGCTGAGCTTTCCAGGTTGCTGACTGCACAGCTGTACACTTTGTACTGTTACACAAAAGAAAGTATGTTTTTTACTTTCAGCAGACAACAAAATGGTGCTGCCCTCTCCAAACTGGAAGTGCACATAAAATCAGGGAATATAGGAAGATGAGTTACAATGACCTCTGATGTTGAAGATTTACAAAAACCTCTTATTTCTCCATACAACTTTCCAAAATGCTATCTTAAAAGCAGCAAACAGGCCCCAGGACACCTACCTTTCCCACCTATGCAAACACTGATGGAAAGCAGAAATTAAAACTGTATGATAGGTAACTGGTTTTTTAAGTTCCTGATGTGCCGCAGGGAGCCCCTATGTGCTTCTGTTCTATTTGTAAGCACTTCAAAAGGGAACTGAAAGCACTTTACTGCAACAAAATTTCCAAGAGTCACACAGAAAACTAGTGTAAAATTCATCATCTATCCACAAAAATCTACAAAATTGTCATATAAATTAATAACATTTCTTAAGGACTCAAAGAAATGTCTATAATCTGGCCCCAAGTAAAAAATTATTATATTGTCGCTCACAAAGCAATCAGGAGGGAGATTTTGATCTTAAGCTTGCCACTTCCTTTCTTCAGGGAAGAAACACTCTATTGCACTTTTCCCACCCTGTGTTTGCTGTCTGACCTGCTGCTGTAACTACAGCACGGGGGGCACAGGCAGCGAGGYGACATCCAAGCTCTGCCCATTCTCCGCTCTGCTTCATTCCTCACCTGACTACCTGAGCAGTGTCAGAAATGAGAGGATAGGAAAAATCTGTGGGAAGAGTAATTATTTTTGAATAAAAAGGAATTTTCATTCCCAAGTAGTTCACATGCTCCACAACTTCCGATCTGCCTCAACAGATCTCTACAGCTCTGCCATCATAGAGTTTGATACAAAAGGATTCCAAGCCTGTAAAGCTTTATTAATGCCATAACCATCACTACTGTTACAGGCTTGTGCTTACAGGCTTGATTTCTCCTGCTACTATGAAGCTAATTGTAAAAAAACCTCCTACCAAAACAATCTAGCTCACCTAAAATCTCTTTTGGGAATAATTAGCTTACCTGCTACTTGCAACACTGAAGTGATTACATCCCAATGCATGCACTTGCTCCTTAAAAAACTCTAAAAGTCTTTGATGAAATAATAAATAAATAAAGCCTTCCTTAAATTACCAAGCTTTCTAGCTAGAAAGAATTTAATGTCCTATTACTCTATTAAAATTCCTGAATAAGCAAGGCTGACAAATCTGGCATCTAGCCACCTATTTTTTCATTATTTCTCTCTTTTCAGCTCCTCCTCTCTTTACCCTAGTGTGTTTTTCAATTAACCCATTTTCCATTCCTTTTTCACCATACTGACTGTGAGCAGTAAGTACATGAATGACAGACAATCAAACCCACAGCAACCTGCAACAATAAAATTAAGGTGAAGCAAAGCAGCTAGGGGGGAAAAAATAAATAGGAAAGGTACCTATGAGCATAAAATTCAATGAAAACAATCCCACTGAGTAACACAGAGGGCCAACAAGAGGTAGAAGAAACTAGCTCCTATTTTGCCTGCTTTTCATCATCTTCCTCAGCAACACTGTACACATTCCCTACCTTTTATAGCCAAACTCTCCAAATGTGAATGTGGAGCACTGGTGGCATTTTTAGTGTGTGTAACACAGAAGGCAGGGAAGAGCTCTTACTTTTCCCAGGGTCTTCAAGTCAAAGCCAAAATCACTCAGCTTTGAATCAAACTTTCAAATTGACTATTCAACCTCCAAATGAGGAGCAGGCAGGCACATTAAAATCAAGTACGTGTGCTCCTGCATTCTCTGATGAGAATATGATTAACAGTTCTAGTCACTGTAAGAAGTCAATGATATTATCAAAAGCATTCAGTTGTATTAACTCCTTTAAAAATTTGACGGGAAACGCAAATTTTTAAAGTGTAATATGAACGAGTATAATGCAAGAACAAAATAGGCCTCCAGTCATTTCTTAGTTTATAAAAGTTGTCTACTTCAGGCCTTTGAACATACAGCTGCACCCTTTTTATTATAGTCTCTTGATTTCAAACATTTCGGATATAAATTATTTCACTACATCATTCATTCTGAAAGAATACCAGATATATCCTTACAATAGCAGAGCCTCTTGCATCAATTTCAAGTAAAATGTTGTCTGAATATATACTTTAGTTGCAGTGCTGTTATACCCAAGGTGGTTTAGAGGAAAGTAAAATGCATTTTTTCCCAGTAGCTTTTAAACAGAACCAAATACTAAAACTAAAAGCATGCAGGTTACCATAACCTTTACAACCTTCATGCCGTAACAGGTAGTGCTGGTACAAATACATGGGAGTGATTAGCATGTTACAGTCAATTGATTTAGCAAAGGAGTTCAGTCTCTGATTTGTCTTGCACTTTTTCTTTTCTTTTTTGGGGGGAGGGGTATGTGTCCAAAAGATCATGCTTTGCTTGCCCTCAAACTGGATACAGCTGGAAGAATGGTATTTTGTGTTCCGGCATTTGTTTCACTTGCACTGTAAGTATTTGACTTTTTGTACCTTGCAGGTATCGTTTGTGCTAAAACAGCATCTCCATTTTCTCATTCTCCACTCTCCATAACCACTCCTCTATTCCTGTCTTCCCTCCCTTTTCACTCTGCAGACTCTTCATTGACTTATGACTACTGATTGCATTGCAAGTTTTTTCCCTTGATTTCCTGCAGCCCAAACCAAGCATCCAAGTTTGTCCAATGACTTTTATTCGATAAAGTCTAGCAATTCCCTTCTGTGCCTTCATGCTCTGCTTGCTTTTCTAGCAGTCAGACACACATTTTTATCTATAGGCTCTTTCCATTTTGGGACTCTGCTCTTCTAGTTTCCTCCAGTGCTCTCTCATTTCTTGATGATTTCTTCTTGTGACCTGTTCCCTGAATATGAGGGCTCTGGTCTCTGCTTCTGCCATCTCCTCAGGAGAGCGGATGCCGTAATGGATAGGTGTGGGGAGAACCCAGCCATTTGAATGGTGCTCATCATCTCTGCCACGACCTAWCACTACTGCTGCTACAGAGCAACTGCAAAGACAGGAATACTGGAGTGAAAGACCTTTGATTATCAGATCCAAGCAACTATAATATAATATTCCCTTTGAAAATCGATCAAGCTCCATTGTAAAAGCAGTTAGGGTTTTATCCTGCTTGCTCTGTTTATAGGAGTGTTCCAGATCTTCATTTCTCTGAAATTCAAAGCTTCTAGTCATAGTTTATCTATTTAATTCCTTCCTTGTGCTTTCATTCTCTCATTCAGACCATCTTGCTGATTTTTCTGAGCAAATATTTTATCAACAGATGAAACATTATTTTATTAAATATAAAAAGATTCAAGATGGACTGGAGGTGTTTGAATTAGGTTCCCATTAAAAAAAAAGGAAAAAGATCACAAAAATAATTTATTCATAGGCAAACTATCTAATGGAACTGGTGGCTCTAGCCATTTTTCTATCATATCATTCTGTAATCTTAGAAATATTAGCAACCTCTTTTGAACTAGCTGAACATACCAACTGAATTGAGAGAATAATATCCTTCCAGAAACAGGCAAATTAAATCTGAATAGAACTCCCTCCAAAATCAGGAGTAAGATGACAAAGTCTCAGTTTCTTAATATGACAAATCTCAAATGGCCCTAGATGGTCAACTATTTGGGGGAAGGGGGGACAAAAGCCAACTTCTTGTTATGGTCTTTAAGTAGCTACTATAACTCTACAAATAAATAGTAGCTTTTTGTATTTATAGTGTTCTGAACAAACATAAGCTAGAAAGTATTGAGGYACTCTCAGAGACTTTAGGAGGAGATAGGTAAGCTTTAAATAGAGTTCTATTATCTAGCATTTCTAAGTTTCCTTGGAAACTGTAAGGCATGCCTACCGGATCAGAATGCACCAACTGCATTTCACTTTGTTTTGGTGGCCTTTACTGTTTACTTTTACCATACTGCATGTTGAAGGAAAAATATAACAGGCTACAACAGGCAAATATATGAATGAAAATTGCTCACATACAAATGGGAGCAAAGGGAATCTAGCTTTGAGCTAGAAAAAGATAAAGGTCACAAAGGATGTGCATGCAAGTAAAAAAGTAGCAGCTAGTAGCTGACACAATGACATTTTTCTGCGACAAGATAGAAATTCCATAAAATAAGAGAATAAAGAGAAAAATAGCTWAGCAGGAAACTACAAATCCTTCATATTCAGATGAGTACTGGACAGAACTTGCATAGACTGCATAGGGTTTGATCTCACCTTTCCTAAATGAATTTATTTCCAATTAATACCTCTCTGCCTCACTGCTACTGGCATGATGAGATCATCTACAAAAAGCCTTTTCTAACTGAAGCATGCTCACTGAAAATTTTCAGTACTACCATTAAAAACAGTATTAGCTCAAAAGGAATGCCTGTAAATTTTCATAATCCTGAGGCTGCAGAGGACTCCAGTCCTGGAGTGAACTGCTGGCCCACTAAAGTCATTAACATTTTCAGATGATTTTCAGAAAGCCAGAATTTCACTTTACAAATGGACCGAGGTGAAAAATGAAAAAAATTAAGAATTACGAAACTTTTCCGAACTAATTTATTGTTTGATTTTCCATTTCTTTCATCCTTCAGTACTAACTTTTTCCCCAAAAAATCCCATCTATTTGCAGTAAATTCCTCTGAATTATGACCAAAGAATAGTTTCAAAAGGTCACAGCTGTGCATATATGAGGTTTCTGGATCAGTAAGTGCAAACAAAATATCTCTTTACCTACAGGTACTAAACAGAGGTAGCAAGTTGACATCAGTGCTGGATTGTAACTGTGTGACAGTATGAAACAGGAGTAAATTCTTTCTTTATGAAAAAAAGGCTCACTTAAAAAAAAGAAAAAAAAAAGTTGGTCAACCTATGTTTTCAAGAAGACATACCGACTTCACATGCAGTGCCTTCAACAAAAACACATCAAATGATATGGCTGCCCATAACGGCTAAGAGATACACCTAGTATGTCATAAGCTCTCTTAAAATAGTACCTCTATTTGTAGTTAATTTGATACTAGTTTCTAATATGGAAGCACTTGCTTTCTTCACTTTACATTCTTAAAAATTAAGATAGTTTTGGGAGGAGGGCGAAGCCATATTTCCCATTTTTTGAGATGTTTTGGTTCCATAGATCTACCACTCAAAGGGTCAAGCCTGAAAAAACTGTTACTACTTGGTAAGTATGTTTACTGTATATGTTGTTACCACTGTCTCTCCACTTCATTTTCATGCCTCCCTTTTTGAAGTATGCCTGCATGCAGAAATACAAATAAGCTCGGGAACAGTTTGAAAGATCAAGCTCTGAGTACATATGCTATTTGAAAGCTTGCTCATATCAATCCTTGACATATCCTGTGAGTTCTTTGATGTAAAAATATGGGCTCTGATACATTTATCTGAAATACATTGGTACAAACACTTAGTACTCATGAAGTACTGACAAAGTAAAGGTTGTATCATCTAATCAAAACCGTATAGGAGACAGAAATTGTAAAATAATCAAAGACAAGCATATACTGCCTGTAAATAACTGAGGAATTTTCCAAATGTAAAAAGCTTTGCTGGGGTGAAAAGGAGAGAATTAATAACACAGTTTTATAATTTCAAATGGTTTAAATTCCAAATTTAAACCCCATGTTGAAAGATCTACCAAGCAAGTCTGTTATAGCTTCTCTAGGAAAACACCTCCTGGAGGATAACATGCATTTTGAAGACTTCCAGAAATCTTTCTATGGAGCTTGTCAGATCAATGGGTATGGACCAAGAAATCTAGAGACAAATCTGTTCCAGTCTTTTTGCAGTCTTTGAGGTGAAATTCATAGCCATGCTGAAGGCCCAGAGAGACTCAGTCACCAAATGCCTAAAATTCACATGCTCAACTTGAAACTATACACGTTCACCAGAGATTGATTTCACTTAAGTGTATGCACCGATAGGTACAGCAATGAACTAATACTGATAATTATATATACCCTAAGTAGAAGCAGACATGTCAAAAACACTGTAAAATTTCCAAGTGAAGAACTGCCCATTTATGCATTGTTTCAGGTTACACACACTTTTGGGTAAGCTGTGGCTTCCAYTCAGAGAATCACAGAATAATTCAGACTGGAAAGGATGCCTGGAGGTCTCCACTCTATCCTCCTGCTCAAAGCAGGATCAGTTGTGAGATCAAACCAGGTTGCTTAGGGCTTTACCTATCTGRATCCTGAAAATCTCTAAGGATGGAGATTGCACAGCCACTCTGGGTAGCCTGTTCCAATGCTTGACTTTCCTCATGGTGAAAACAGTTTTCCTTATAACAGCTCAGAATATCTCTTATTTCAATTTATGCCAAGAGTGTCCTCTTGTCCTGCCACTATGCAGTAAAAAGCCTGACTTCACATTCTAGATAACTTCCTTACAAGCACTGGAAAGCCACTCTGAGCTCTCCCCAAAGTCAGCTCTTCTCCAGGTTAACAAGTCCAGTTGCCTCACRGGGCAAGCACTTCAGGCCTCTGACCATCTTGGTGGCCCTCTGCTGAACTTGTTCCAGTTTATCAGYACMTTTCTTACACTGGRGAGCCCAAAACTGGACGCAGTATTCTAGATGCAGTCTAGCAAGTGCTGAGTAAAAAGGATAACCATTTCCCTTGATCTATGGGCTATGGCCCTGTAAATATTAGCAGTCCAGGATGCAGTTAGCCTTCTTTAATGTCATGGTGCACTGCTCATGTTCAGTTTGCTATCTACCAAGACTCCCAGGTCCTGTTCAGAATAGCTCCCCAATCAGTCAGTCTCCAGCCTGTATCATTGGTCTAACAAGTGTTCCAAGTCCACAGCTGTGGGTTTAGCAGGAGGTGGCAGCACTGAAAGAATTCTTAGAGAAAGAAACCACAGCAATGCTATCTACCCACTGTCTAACAAGGTCTCAATTACTCAGATCCATTCACAGCAAMCTATAGCTCAAACCCACACCCATTTCCTACCAGTGCTCTTTTCCTCAGCACTTGATCACCACCCACTTACACAGGAAAATGGAGTAGAAAGTAACTCTTCCCTTTTCAGAACCCCAAATCTTATTCCTCATTTTTAATTTGAKATACAGCATTATCAAACTCGTAACTTTTAATTTACTATTGTGATTTTTAATGGTAAACTCTACCTYTTGAGGTGGAAGAGAGGTACATTCAGAAAAGGTACCAAGAACTTCACATGAGAAAAATCTACATAAGTGCGCAACAATGATGATGGTGACAATTTTGGAAGAGAAATCAAAGAGGACTAAAGAAATACAATACATCTCAAGAATAAATGCTGTTCTGGTTTGTTAATTTTAATGAAATATCATCCTCATTTATTAGCTAGCACTTTTAGTGTCAGTGAGTAGTCGACAAATCAGTCAGTGCCCTATGATTTGGCCTAGTATTTCTTTTTCTGATTATAACTAGTAATCTTCAGCAAAATTAGCAATAATCTTTCACCTTGTGAGATGCATTTTTAGTATGTATTACTTTCAACATGGCCTTCGCAGAGGAAATTATGAACACAGACCAAAATGGAGGATGTCAAGAAGCCGATTTGCAGAAAGCTTTAATGTGAATTTGCAGTCTTTGCAGGATACTTGTCTCATTACTCCTCCAGATTCTGACAGCAGCACCTTAATTCCCATCACTTTCTCCACTGAAAATATGAAAGGTTTTCTATCTAAGTGTCCCATATTAATGAAGTGTAAAGTTCCTTGCACCAGCTAAACTTTCCTGAAGGACCACCTTTACGCTACACGAAGGAAAAAAGTAAAGAAAAATACCTCARTCCTGAATTGCCTTTCATTTCAATATACCAGCTAAAATCATAGTGTAACTAAATAATTATAAAATACCTTCATCTTAAATATATGGTTTTAGGATAATTCATCTCAGTCCAAAGTTTATTTTTTCATTTTAAAATACAGCATTTCACACACTATACAAATCTTGTGTTAGCTATTTGAAGAAACATAACCCTTGTGTACACAATAAATTTCTCCTTTAATATCTGATACTGATCATAAATTGTGTGGCCCAGCTGGCAGACTGTGTGGACCAGTGCCAAAGGGTTCCAATCTAGTCGTTGCTTAGGACACTTCTTTCATTTTCCCCCCAAAATAGATGGCTGCTTATGTCAAGAGATGAGCTAATGTCACACGTGAAGTGCTCCAAAGTCAAACTAAATCACTTACTAACTTTCAGGATAACAGAAATAAGAGCAGAGGGAGAGGCTTTTCACTTACAAACTGCTTTMTGGAGAAGAGATTATCTGGTTTTATTAATGTCCCCATACACATGAATAATGCCTTTTCCTCCTTATCGTGTTTCCTTATGTGCAACATTACGATCCATTACCATCCTTTCTGAATTCTGACAGATGACACTGATGCATCTCAATAAGATTGCGCTGCTGAAATAGAGATAACTGATATACAAATGTTTTCTTCCTTTTCCCGCAACTAATTAAAATTCCAGGGTTTGAGTAACTGTTATTATCCCCAGAAACAGATAAATGGATACATAGAAAGCTCTGTATAATATGTGCATGGAGTAACTTTAGCARACAAGAAAGGGCAGAATTAATTGTTCTCAAATTGATAACAGTCCTAAATGTTTTGCCACTGTACAAAACATTTATACATCTGTAGCCTATTAAAAAAAAAAGTAATTTTAAAATCTATTCAAGAGGAAACTTTCTAATTCCTTCAAAAGATCTTTCAGAATACTAAACAGGTCTTTACATGCTGATTTTACKCACAGGAAATTTTCTGTTACTTCATTAGGCCTCAGTGTTAACATATTTAACTTCAAACAATACATTATATCCCAGAGTAGTTACATAGTTACAGGCATCTCATACCCATGGACTCTCTGGGCATCAATAGTTCAAGCTTATAAAGATAAGAATATGTGTAGGAATCTGACAGCTGGGACTTCAGAGAGAAGCTTTTGTGAAGTACCATGTGATTTTCGAAAATTCTTAAGCTATGTTCAAATAAAGCAGCTAGAACTTCAGTGCTGAGTCAAATTTTATCCAGTGCCTCTTTGTCTAAAAAAGACAAACTGGAACACTTACCATAAAGCCATTTTGGGTGTTACTGAATTCCGTCCTCTGTGGAAGACGAGCTGCACAGAAATAGAAGGGAAAGAACCATCTTCACTTCCAATATGCATCCATCAGTTAGGAAGCTTCAAAAAAATACTCAAGACTTCATTCCAATCTCCTTCTCTGGAGTTTAAATAAACTCTTCAAAGTATATACTCAGGCCCTARAAGATTTCTGAAACTACATCCTTTCCAAAATGCTTTTATGTCTTTCATTTTCTTTCAGTAGTAGGATACAAACAGATACTACACACTAGCTTAGTTAGAAAGTCAAAGTACAATTAAAACTAAATACACTTAGTATTTGAATTGCTAGTGTGTAAAACAAAAGTGGTTTTGCCAGAAGTCCCATCAGTCATTCTTCTGAGAAGCTGTTCTGTTGCATCATATTACTAAGAKTCAACACTGAAACCATCAGTGTACTGATACTTCGCAAATTCTTTTTGTGGGGGTGGGGGAGAAGAGAGGAGAGAGACAAAAAAAATGAAACCCAAACAAGATTAATTTTAAATAAAGTAGCTGAAGACAAAATAAGTAAATCAGTTTGGGGACTTATCTGTCACTAATGAAGAGTGTTCTTAAGAGAAATAAAATCAGAAGAATGAAATGTTAGGAGAGCAGACACATTCACCTTCAATTTGYTGTTTTATCAATCACACTCTTCAAGTTGTTCTTCTGCACTAGTTTAGAACACAAGGCGAGGTGGGGAAATTTTATCCACAGCTAATGGCAATGTCCTGAGAATTAGATGCTCAAGAAGCAAATCTGTTCTTTGAAAAATRTTATAGTCCATTTTATATACTGTCAACAGACCCTAATGTAGTCTTTCTCACTGCTGACGGTCAAAAACAGAGAAATGGTTTCCTACTACCAGATGGGGGGGTTGGAAAAGAGAGCATGGAGGCATATTGCTCTTGCAAGACAATAATGAAACATCATCCTCATTGCCCTTGCGATAAAAAGGAGATAYTCCCATTATGATGTTTCGGTTCAAAATAATACAGGAAACAGTAATAAAAAACAATTTCCAGTATATATCAAAGAAAGAAAAGAAATTAGATGACAAGAATTTACAGGCAAAGATACATTGTTTATGGAGTAAGATAATAAACACACGCAACTTCACTTCCTTGCCTACAAACAGAACAAAAAAAAGTTTTACTTTTGTCCAGGCACACATCAGTGAATGAGAGTGATTGTGATGAATGATACTGTATTGCGCTGTTACCTGCTTTCCTGGTGCATTGTCCGAGTTGCGTAACCGTACTCTTTCCTTCATACGTTGTATATACAAGAAAGTACAGAAAGATTAAAATGCATATAAAATACGAACCAATCTCTTTAAAAAAATGAATTCAAATCTATTTATTATTCCAGAGCAGGCTGTTTGCAAACATTTTCAATCTTCAGGTCAGTTCCTATCAGGTATTTTTATCAAGCAGATGGATTATACTGATTACAAATTAATACGCAGCAAATCTAATGTTACAGCAYGCAGAGGAGTAATGCCATTTACTATTTACATATATCTAAGCATACGCTTGGAATTGTTATACCACAGGGTACATTACTTTTCACAGATTCTGATGTATTGATATTTCTAGAAAAAGGGACAATTTAAGATAAAATCTATACCAAGACAGAGGAATACTCCCATTTTTGTACTTTCTAACCATTGGAATAAAGAAGTGCAGAGCTATAGCAGGTGACAACCACTCAAAAAGAGACGTAAGAAGAGATATGCCATCCCATCCCCTCTTTTAAAATCAGCCACCATGGGTAGAAGGAAAATAGCTGTTGAAGAGTTTTCTTGTCTCCTCCTCTCACTCCTGACTCTGCTGTGTGAATCTCCAGAACACCTTTGCTGGCACCTCTGCCCTCACTCTGTTACTATCTGTCAACAACAATACTACATGAAATAGCTCTGCTTCATTCTTCAGCTTTATTAGGTTTTACAACCTTCAGTATATTTACTGTTATGTTCTGGACTCCTTACATACGCTTTGGATGGGCCTAGGATGTTCCTTTTCACACTGGCTGGTTTCACCACGTATCCTGATCAGACTGCTGAAATCACTCAGCTTCTCATGGAAACAGGTATCTTTCCACGATTTCAGTGCAAAGAACTGCATTGAAGCATCATCACACAAATGTCTGCAACTCTCAGCTACAGCACTTTTCAAGAAATACATCCCTAGTTAACCAGAAAATCCAAACCCAGTTTCACGCAGCTTGCAGCTTTTCTGCTGGCATTTCATAAGGCAGCAATCCAAAACTCCAGCGTCATTGATTTTCTGAGACTAATGATCTGTTACTATAAAGATGGAAAAATTGAAATCCCACTGTTACTTCATATATCTGAAAACATACATACATCCAAAACACAGAACAGGGATGTTATACAACATAGTTCAATTTTTTCAGGGAATAGGAAGTGTATTTTTCAGCAGTCAGGAATGGAACATGAAGAGAGCACTGATAAATAAGCATCTCCATAGCAGAGATGGTAGCATACCTTAATATCAATCAGCTAGTTTACCCCAAGWTGAACCCAAAAGTCATTCACAGTTAAACAATCCTAGATCTCAACACAAGAAGACTTTTCCCACCCCATTTATCTCATTAGCACTCTGTCACTGCTGAAGTATTTCGTTCTTAGGATAGCTTGAATTCACACTGAAAAACAAACAAGGTCAAGAGCACAATACCTAATCACCTCTACAAGAAGAAGTTTTAACTGAACACAAAGGAGAACAGAGGAAGCCAAAGCAGAGACAGACTTCAATTAAGTGACTAGGTCAGCAGCACAAAGTAAGGTGACTCCAAGCCTTCTTCGCGCAACTGTCTGCAGACTGGCTTATGTCTCCCTCTTCACAGCACAAGCAAGGTGTTCTCAATACATCTCCAGAAATTCAAGTTCTTAAACAATTAACTTCAAAAATATGAGCAGTCTACAAAATGCAGCTTTTGATATAACAAATGCATTTTCTAAAATTATTTGAGAATTGTAAGAGGGAATTGAGTATATTTTACCTCTGCTAGTYAGTCATAAGACGTTGACTGTATTCAGCCTATAGCTAGGCTTAATCTATATTTTTTGCTTAATTTATCTTTTTGCACATATGTTTACTGCACTTCCATGTCTAGCATGGAAGATACGGTACAAATCGGCATTTTGGAATAAAAGCCCAGCCCATTAGACAGGCACACACTCCATTAAAGCATGTGATTTTAATGCTTTCTTTTCATCTGTGTGCAAAGGCATTAGAAGTTGACTTAGGGTCAAAGTTGTATGAGAGTCTGACCAGAATCAAAACCTGATGCTGTTGTTCTGTGCCAGAAAATATCTTGGACTTACATGCAGAAAATCCACACAGCTTTGCTAGAATAGTCCTGACGTCTGTACCAGTAAAGGAGCCTCAGACTACAGTGCTTATTTATATTCATACTCCAGAAAGCAAAGTTGTTGTTTYGCATCTCCAAGACCCTTTATCTCCTACTTTCAGGAAAAGGGAATCACAAATGTATCCTGCCTCTGAAGATCCAAGGCCATGATCTGATCACAAAGACATTCATTTAAAAAGTCCTGACAAGAATAACAATCTCTGTAGCATAGCAGACTCTTAAAAGTCCCATGGCAAGAGAGTTTGGGGATGGAAGCTACTACTTTTAGAAAAGCAGAAGAAAGGAGTAAGAAAAGAGCTTGAAAGCAAAGATAGCCAAACTTTCTGCCTGAAAATTACTGGCTCTGCGAGAAACTCCTTCCTCTCTTTCTTTTACCCTTCAGTATAACCAGACACATACCTTGATGGGCTGATCCAAGTAGTGCCAAAAAAAAAAAAAAAAAAAAAAAACAGTGTCAACATTGATACTGCATGAGAAGATTCTGTTCCTCATTCCTTGCATTAACTCAGCACCAGCAAGACCAAGAGTATTCCAAAGGTTCTGCAAAATTTCACCCTTCTCCAGAACATCAGAGAGACTGGAGAAGGTGCTCCACGAGCATTTTGCAGAACACAATGCACACGAATGAATGGTACAACCAGTGCATGACCTGTCTGAATAACATCACTGTCTTTAAGCAACATGTAAGGAAGACRAAAAGAAAGGCTCAGCTGAACCTCAGCACAATGTTTAGTTATGRTTACAAATGGTAAGAAGACTCAACCTCAGTGATGCAGCAGCTCCACAGAACACACCATTCAGGAGGTGCTATAAGAGGGAAAGGGCTCTGTATGGACTGCACATGTTAAGAGGATGAAATCACAGCAGTAGGGACTAAGCTGTGTTGTTGATCATTCTGCAGTATTCAGGTTCATCTCAGCACTTGAGAAGAGTTCCCAAGAAGAATCTTGCCCATAACTCCCCTGGGGTATTAGAGGTATCCTTCCTAGTAAGCAGTCTGCCAATGATGATGCAGCAAAACCAGTCCTGTAAAGGAGAGAGCAGGAGGCCCTGCCTACCTGCATCATGGAAATTTTGTAAGGATTAGGCTGTATGTGAGGTAATASGATTATGATATGGAAGATCACAGAAGTACAGCCCACATCTCTCTCTCTTTAAAAAAAAAATGTAGCCTAAAATAACTCCTCAAGAGAGCAAATCTGAGGACAGAGTGTCCAGACTGCCTCCAGGAATATACCAAAACCATCTACATAAGCTGCCTRCATGAAAATTCCTAAAACCAAGGTAATGTGGCTGTTTATAGAATTTGTCCTTGAGAATACCATAAGGGCTGTAAAAGGAAAATGTAAATATAGATTAAGATCTGCTATACAAATGTTTTCATGACCTGATGCCTTACATGTTGCAAAACACCAGTAAGTGTATGAGCAACCTTGGCATGGGAATTAYCGTTTTGTTAATTCTAAAGGAGGTCAATAAGGTTAGTGTCTTTCATGCTGTGTTTATCTTCCTTCCAGAAGGAAAAGAATAGAGATGATTACAAGTTTGAGGAATACAAAACTTTCTTAAAACCCCCAATCCTCCTTTTGCTAATAGGGGAACTCTTAAAAACCAGCCAAGTGATCCAGCTGCAGTTTTTAGGGGCAAGAAGCATACCAGCRCTCCAAAAACTGCAAGCAGAATTACAGTCAAATCAATGCTTACACTCAGGTTATAAAAGTTGTAGCAATAGGCTAGCCASCCTAATGAGAAGAATTGCACAGGTATATACTGATATAAACTGCTCGCCAAACTAATTTCCAGAAAAACATCATGTTCCCAGGTCTTTTTTCCCCACCAGAAGGGGGGGAGGGGGGGAATGTCAGGATGTCAGCATTCTCTGTGCATAACTGTTACATGAACTGGTCCATTTATTTTGTCTTTGATTTCTCTCACAAAGTCACTATATACAGGTAGTTAGTTGTTCCTACTGCAAAATATCAATCACTATTACAGCCTTGGAAAACATCTGAAATAAAACGTCTTTAACAGTCCTCACTGGAAACACAGCATAAGCCATTTGAAACCCTCCATGGGAGGTCCAATGGCTATTGCAAATGCATTTTTGCATTTTTTTTTCAGTAAAATACCCCAATTGTCCAATGTCGTGCACAAGCCAAGACAGAGCAACCACCCTCTTCTTAAGCTCGAACTTCTCTGAATTGTTTGATCTYTCCTACCCCATCAGAATCACGAACCAATCCATACCCAAGCATATTACCCAACGAATATTTAGTGTAAAATGAGTAAATAAGCTTTGGAGAAAGGACTGGAAGCCAGGTCTGCTCTCTTGCATGTAAGCGTTCTCATCACTGGATAAGGATTCAGGCATCCTTCTCTCTGTAGCTGCACAATTTTGCCTTTTTTCTTTCTGCAAAGAGGCACAGCTTTAACACAATCCATGAGTCTTACCTCTGATTAACAACTCTAACCATGAAYGGAATATTACTCAGTAAAGAGACTTTTCTGGAGGCTGGAGAAATATATCTGAAATTCATCAAGGTTTGAGGTAGAAAAACAATTGCATCAGGTCTCTCATATCCTGGGTGAATGACCAAAATGAAGCCTACAGCTTCATTGTCCTACAGCTGTGGGACAATAAATTCAGCTTTAGGGCACCTACGTAAAAAGGCAGATTAGAAGAAGAGATAAAAAGCATTATTCCAGTGCACAGCTATTTGTCAACAGAAAGCTAATCAAGATATTCTGAAAGATCAGCCTTATTCTAGGAGAATCTTTATTATGCCAGATCTGCTAATATGTGCACATATCGCACTATCTATAGACTCCTCTCACCTCCAGTTCATGAAGTGAATACGGCATTTGGAAAGTTCCCTCCCTATGCTACAGAAGACCATGACAGGTCTTGAAGACATAGGCTTTTCTGTACTCTCTCAGGATCATTAAAATATATCCCCCAGGCCTCTGTATCGCTGTTCCAGCATCTACCAGCTCTGTTTGTGCCTGCTGGCATAGTTCTCTGTTATTCCGTCATCTGCTGAGGACTCACTGTATCACTTCCACGTTTTTCAGAATTCTTGTGCAGCCAACGCCAATTCTTGAATTTTAGCCTGAGCATGAAGTCACTCACTGATTTCCCCAGGAGCTTTTCCCCAGAGCTAACCCCAAAATACCCTCCCAATGAAACAGGAACAGTATCTTGAAACACAATGGAGAGAAAAGCAAAYGGGACACGTGCAGAACAGGAAACACAGAAAGATGCCAAAGACTCTTGTGGGTGTAGATACCCTACCTTGTGCTCTGAATAATTAAACATTAAGTGTGATACTCTCCTGATACCTGATTCAGATCAAATTTCTAGTTAACTTGTGCACAAATCATTATTAATGACTGTGAAATCATCTGTGGCCTGAGTTATTTTAGGTATCTAGCTGTAGGTGTTGGATGCAGAGGCCATTAAAAAACAAAGGAAATGCTTTATTGTCTTTAGTAAATTCTGAGGAAGAAAAAAAAATCAGCAGAATAAAATCTTTCTTGAAAATACTGGAAAGTTCATATTTAGAGCTAATCAAGATTTTTTCCTAGAATACGGTAATTCTGTTTTGACACATGATGCTTTTGCTATTCTTATGCTGTGTGTAAGAATAAACCAGCTTTGTATGCACTTATGCCTCAAAAAGTAAATTATAGAATTTGCACTCTGAAGTCTGAAGTGGTTCATTACTTGACTAATTTCATAAAATAAGAAAGTTTGAGAAAAATGAGAAGAAAGTTATCACAATTTTAAATATGCATAGTGTATTTTCCCAAAATCTRTTCATATGATTCCTGGAAAAATTAAACTTATGAACACATTGAATACTCTCAGGAATTAACAAGTTTTTTWAAAAAAGATTCTACTGATAACCAATGTTATAAAAGTTGTGATACACAAAATGCACCTCTACTCAATTTTTCTCTCTGATCTAATGTTTACATTTCTTCCTGATAATATTTCAGAAGAATTTATAAAAATTAAAATACATGTCAACATATGCAAGCATACTTYATTCTCTTCCTCCAAAACAGTTCTACTTCCTAGAAATTGCAAAATATTTTGTAATTGTAGTCATTTTAAAAAAGTGTATTTCATACTCTCATATCATTAAAAAATAGAAAATGATAATTACAGATTTACAGAACTCAGTTCTAGTTTTTATTCTGGTAAGCACAGATTCCAATTAGCTTTCGAATAAGAAATAAAAGGGAGGCCTTTGTCTRAATTGAACTAAAACAAAAGCATTTTCATAGCAGAGATTCTAAAATTAACATTATCAAAATCCGAATCCAATACCTAGCTTTGCCACCAAGCTCCCCCATGGCCCTGATGTCTCCATCTGTGCAAGAAGGATCTTTTTCTTTCATTTTTTTAAAATCTGTTTTGTCTAGTAAGACTTCATGCTCTCTAAGACACGGTCTAGCCATTACCCTAGGGACTGTGTAGTGCCACATAGAGCAGGATCTCAATCTTAAAAGACCTGTTCAGTATTACCAAAACATGTTACAAGTCAKGTATTTCTGAGGTATCTATGCAGTAAACATCTCTGAGCTCTCCATAATAATTAAAAGCTAGTCAGGAAACATATGCCAAAAGGCAAGCATTCTGCTTACTCATATGCAAGCTATGCCATATGAAGCAAACAGATGTGTTCTTAGAAGATGCTTCCTAAATCATGGTCTTTGACACAGAAAAACAAAGTGATAAGGCATTAAAATACAATAAAACCATGCGAAAAACTTACATCCTACTCTTAAATGAACTTTGAATGGTTTTGCTGTCTAATCAGAAGGTGGTACCATTTTAGAGTGTGGGGACATTGAAGCATTTAATTCCGCTRAACAATACCATGCTCCGCGTGCCCCAGAACACATGTTACAAAACAAGCCATTAGACGTACACCCAACTGGGAGCAATAACCTAGACTGTGCAAGAACAGTATATGACAATTTCCCTTCCTGAAGGTAGCAAAGCCAACTCTCTGCCATATACGTAAAGCTCAGCAATTTTCCCAAGACAGAAACTGTGAGATTATAGGTGATTAAAAAAACATTTTTTTTCACATATGAATGCCCTGAATCAAAGTAATAAATTAAATCTCTTACTTTCAACATCAACTTATATCAAAAATCATTCTGGAAAATAAGAACAACAACAGAGCTATTTGAAAAATGACAACGAACAATCAGAAACATTTCTGAAGAGTTCTCAGAACTRGGTATTTTCTTCAATCTGAGGAGATCTATGAGTCATCCTCTTCCCCTGTACCTGAAGTCTGTGACACTAGAAGGAACATCTCTTCATTCTTCTAAAAATGCTAACTGAGCCATGTGTAGATACTACTTTCAAATAAAGTCTATGGRCATTTTATACATGATGCAATAATAAAACCCAAAGAAACAGAACACAATACTCTCAAATAATTGCTTTTAACCTTTTTGACATAATGTTTTGTGGATCTGCTTGYTGCTCTACACACCACAGTCACCAATGTGTTACCTAAGGTCCTGTTCTAAGACACCTTTCTAAGCCACAGCCACTGCTGATCTAGTTGCAGGATTTATTCCTTGGAGCCCTAATGCATGCTTCAGATTTACTGTCACATTGAGAAYGTGGCAATGCTTCCAGCAGCACTCTCACAGGAGCTCCACTGCCCTGCACCTTCACACACTGTTGTATTTTTTTCCATCAAAGGGATCTCAAAAGGAGCACAGAGGAATCAAGTGCAGAAAACACAGCAGACAGAGCTGTTTGGCTTCATATTCAGTAATGAACCATTGCAGCTGGCAGAGAAAACACAACTGTATTGGAAAGTGAACTGATTTTCCCAGCTGTAAGGCTCTATTTGTGATTGCCAGAATCAGATGTTTGCAGGCGCATCAAACTTCTCTGTTATTAATTTTCAGTCCTGTGTTATCTTTAAGTCTCAATCCTTTTCTCATCCATCTGCTAGTCGCAAAGAATTGGTCAGACCTATGAACTGCAGTTGAGATTTGGGTCAAAGAGCGAGCACAGCTCCAAGGCTGTTGCTAACGCTAGGAGCAGCGTTTCCCAGAACCCGCCAAAGCAAGGCGAAGGGCGCTGTCATGCTAAGGAAGCAGCGCTAGTCCTTCGGCACAAGCACTTCTTCCTATTTGTACCCACTCTATGGTTCCTTTCAAGGAGTCTTTAAGCATATTTTTAGAGCTATTAGAGAGGGAGAAAATWAGCCTCCTGAGATAGCGTGGCTGCTTTCTAGTTTCTCTGCAGTTTAGACCTCTCCTTCACACGTTTTCTAAATAGTTAGCGGTAAAATTTTGATCAAAATTGAATTMCACCAAGAAACCAAAAGAATAATTGGAGAGATTACAGCAGTAAAAGACTTGCTTTCATGCAGCAAAAAAAAAGTGCTGCTGCTRATTAGCTTGCACTCCTGCAGTGAGGCCATGGTGGTGAACACATTGAAAACGTAGTATGTAACCAAATTTCCCTAAGCAACGGATATTGTGGTAATTTGGGTGCGGGTGGGAGAAGGAGGAATATTTTCTTAATAGTTTCTTGATATTGCTTATTTCTACCAGGGAAAAAATGTGCTACAGTTACCACAGATACTTAAGAAACTGGGATCAGGAAAAGCAGCAGTCTGCATGATAAAGACTTGGGGAATTGATCACAAATTTAAATGCTGGACAATGACTGCAGTAAGAAACACAAACTCTGTATTGAATTTGGACTATGCTTTAATAGAGGTAAAAGGATSGATTTTTTCTTTTTAAACCTAGACATTAATTAGCTACGTTGACCATTTTTCTCCCCAAATGCACAACTTCCTTATATATGCATCCTGAATAACAGCTTTGGGATAAAAATAAAGCAAAAATTCACTTATAAGCATTTGTGTTTATTCAAATTGATAATATTATTTTTACAATGTCTCCCAACACTATCATTCACCAGTTCCCAGCTGCAACATAGAAGCAATTTCAAAATCATGTTAAATGATGTCTTAACAGACTATTGCCACTTCCCTCCTTTCACTGTTAGGAATAGCTCCTGCCACCTCACTTGAGAGGCTGTGCCCAAGATCACCAAGTTTAGCTCATACCACAGTTTTCTAATCTAAGGTTTCATCTCACTCCCCTTGAAATTTCTGGAAATAGTATTGTCTGAACAAAACTATAATGATTATTTTAAACACTCATTCTCTAGTCTTATGAATCCTAATGTATCTTTATTCCATGCTCATCATTTTACCAAAATTATAGCCTTTCTCTTGGCTACTGTTTGGAAAGACCTCATCCAGATTATCCTGAGTATCTAGCAGAATCATCTGCATGATTCTGTGAAGACCTGTGAAACCTTTGGAATAGAGATCTTATCTTTCACCAAGTATCATCTACCTCTAAGAAAAGATAGAAAGGTTTTTGAAATACTAGAATCTCTGTGAGCCCTCAAATTTTTAAGCTTCTACTTAAAATAAACAAACTACAGTGATGAAGGACTAAAATAGCTTTCTACCTGTTTTAGCCAACTGTGGAATATTTACCCCACTAGAAAGTGAGTCTGTACTTACTGTTCTCAATTAGAAGTCACTGCTGATACACTGGCACTAAGAACTGGCACATACATTTCAAATAATTATTTCAAATGTGGGCTTTTCAGCTTTCTTAGTGTAAATGCTACAAAATCTCAAAAGAACCGATTTTCAAAGACACTCAAGAGATCCCACAAAACTTCTTACAAAACTTCCTAGAAGCGGCAAGTATTCAGCTCTACCTAAGCTATAATTGCTACTTTCTTGGCAATGAAATCTAGTTTTGTACTTACTCAGGTGCAATTTACATAGACATATTCCTTGGGTGTGCCTCAAATTCTACATTCTTTTTTTTTTTTTTTTT
>NW_028186634.1:5002733-5021748 GCF_003343005.1 Rhea americana | reverse complement strand
ATGGTTCTAAAAATCTCATTTCTTAAAGATATCTTGCCCAGGAAATATGGATTATAAGAACAGATGATTTGCTCCACAACAGATCATCTTCTTGTCCATCTTGCACTGAGCACTGGTGGGAACATTCATGTCTTCAGCCTAAACACTGCAGTCATTGTGCTCAAGAACAGAAATGTGAAGCAGCATTACACAAATATTCATGCTGATTTTTCCATAAAATGCCCAGCAGGCTCACAAGTATGGACAGATACAATTACTACAGCAGTGTTCCAGCAGAAGTGATCAAATGGGATGTTTGAAGTGCTTCAGGGCTCAGCAGCAAGCCATGACAGTTTTATATCACCTATCCAAGTTGCTGGGCAAACAGAAAGCCTGTTGTAGACTCTTACATGATATATAGGTGTYTTACATATATTCATTATATATATATATGAAAAGAATATATAGATATTTTTGTTTTCTTTCCTTGAGAAGCCATGCCACCTGCAAAGAGAAATGCAGAAGCACAGAGTTTATCATATATATCTACTAAAGCTGCAGGCAAATGACTAAGCCTCTGACTGGGCCCTGACATGAGATTAAACTAACTGAACTGGACAGGGAAAATTACTGAGTATGACAGGTGAAACTACCAAAGGTTACCTAACTTTTGGTGGCTTCTCACACTGTTACAGATGGTGCTATGAAGAATGGCTGGGTTTTGCAAGTCGTTAAGGGGAAGCTACATGAAAAGTGGCCAAATTTTACAAGTAATTGGAGAAGACTGGGGACCTTATGAGGAGCAGAGCTGTGCAAGACCAACAGCACCTGCATAATCACATCGGTAATATCACAGAAGGCTGAGATTCCCTAAGCAGCAGTATCAGAAAACCCAAATCTGGGTACATATGTAGCAAAATGACCATCAACGGGGAAAGAGAAGTTAGGGGTGGGGCATTTATTTCAGAGGGCACTAGGGTGGAGAAAGGGAGGTACACAGGCAGCAAAAAGGAGGGCAAAAAAGTCGGAAAAGAGATAAGAAAATATGGAAATCATGTTATTTCAGGGTACCTCCTATGCAGCCCTGCATTTGACCACCTCAGCCTAAAACTACAAGCCAACTACAGCCTGTTGTGCTGACCATACTACACTACTCAAACTCACTTCTGTGGTTAGGAGAGCCAGAGAAGAGGGTGCTTTCCCCAGCAAGGGAACACTCTGATGGACAGAGCAAGCGTCCTGGTACTGCTGTGCAGTGTTCCAGCACTGGCAGCTGCTCCATAACACTATCACCTCTTTACAAGAGTACAGAGCGGTCAGCTACACCTGAGGCCTGTCTGTCACTCACTGTTAACTAAATGTTATTGTAGCAATTATTCCAGTGTTGCTGAATCTAACTACACTACAGCAAATGATGGCCAAAACATGCTTGTAAGCAYCTCTTAAATACAAGCCAAGACTTGCTTGCATACATCCACATCAGACAAACAAGTCTTGGTGCTATAAAGTACAAGTTGCATTATAAACATGATCCAGAGTTTTGAATTTCTTGCTCTGCCCTAAATATACTCCAGGCAGTACGATTAGGAAATTAGAGGAGAGCTGCAATATCATTCATTAACCTGAGCGTGCCATTTGTGTAAAGACCCTKTTAGCTACAGCACCTGCAATTGGGACGATGGCTACTCCACGTGCTTGCAGTTAGATCTGCACAGTAGTCTAAAGCTGCATTTGAGATATTCAGGAGAGAGAAGATTAACATTCTGCCTTACTGTGCAGAGCACATAACTAAACGCAGCATGTTCTATGCATTGCAGCACTCAGTTCAACTGCTGGATCAACTTAGTGTTCTAATATACAGTTATAGCTGAAATATATGGCTGCTGTCTGAATAAAAATGCCAATTCTGACACCTTTTAACTTGGCTTTTTAGTAAGAACTTTTTTTGCTTCTCAATCTTCGGGGCAGAAAGAACTGCCAGTGGCCGTTTCTGCACATTCATAGCTGTTATTTCACATTTTCCTCCATCACGTTTTATGGGGCCAGCATAAATACATGGACAAGCATCCGCACCACCAGCCAAGTAACTGCAGAACTGTGAGATACTAAGGAATAAAATACCTTTCATTTAAAAAAACAATATTCTTTCAAAGCGTAGCTCAGAGTCACTTCCCGTATTGCAGATTGCTACTGGCCAACAGCCTGTTATCAAACTACATGTGATGCAGCAAAATAAGCAATAGAGGTCYGTGCCACAGGGACACTGGGTTAACTGAAGAAGAGTTTTTTTTTACCAAAGAGGGTACAGGCCGTTGGGTATGCCAGGAGCTTGTGTGGACCCGGCTATGTTAGTCAGTCTAAGCAATGACATGCAAACAGGCCCTGACACTGGGCTGATGTTTAAAAGACCACTAGAATAAAGGACAGAAAAAGCAGCTGTTTCYCCTCTAATCAATGCACACCGTTATAAAGGCAATCATAGCCCCAGCAAAGGTCCTCCAGCCACAACTCAGCAAGCAGCTGGACCTGAGCTGAACAGCAATTCAAAAGGAGATGCAGTCATACACTGGCTTTAAAGCTGGCAACTAAATTGGGTTAAATGGGGCATGGGGGAGAGCCAGGAAAATCTAGGAAAGAACAGCACATAGTCCAAAAAGCTCCTAAACTAATGACGGTGAATATACAGAGCAACTCACCAAAAAGTTATGTAAAGAAAAACAACATCTCTCTAAATTGAAGCAAGAATGGTAACTACATTCAGAACTTCTGTAGTATTTTTCCTATTGTATGTAAGACTGACAAGCTTTATATTTCTTTAATGAATCAATACCTAAAAGCACAGACCAAATTAACAAAGACAGCATAATCTCATTATTATTCACGGTGAATGGAACAAGACTGTTTTCTGCTAATTCTCAGCTGAAGTGGAATGGTCACTTTATTGGAATGCTACTAACTGCCTTTCCAGTCACAAAAGAAAGCAAGTCTGTCATGTCCTCACTCACTGTACTTCTTTTCTAAACCAAGCAAAAACACATGAACAGTCTTACTCGAAACTCTGCAGGCTTAGTCTCAGCCAGCTACAAGTGTTTAATTGCAGTTTTTTAGAATGGTACAGAAATAGAAAAGCACTAAAGTATATTTTGCTCATTGTATTTGAGGATCAAGACTTATTCTAAATACACTATAAAACAGTCATTCACATATCAGCATCAGGCACTGGAAACAATCTTCTAATACAGCAAGAAACGAGCAGAATTTCTCCCCGGGCGTATGGCAGCGTTTCGAACCATCTGCCTGGAAATACTGCACACGGTCTTCTTGACAAAAGTTAGTAGTGCTGCAGCCCCACTCAGCCTTCCTTAAATGCAGAGTGCAACAATTGTTGCCAAAAAAAAAAAAAAAACAAAACAAAACAAAAAAAATGTCTTTTCAATCTTATTCTCCAGTCCCCAGAGGTTTTGCTTAGGCCTCAGGAAAGCAGATAAACCCTGGGATTTTGTGACCCCTTCTGCATTTTGGAAACACTGTAGATATTCAATAATCCTCAGTTTAGTCATCAAGATATGCCCTTGGGCAAACTTGACAAAGCTTTGGTGTTATTTTTAAAAAGACGTTTGCTACTGGAACAGGCAACTGCTATGCAGTGGCCAAGAGGAGTATATGGTTAAGAAAAAAGAAGGTAAGTCCTTGAAATGTAGTGATAAGGATTACTGCAACACGAAGCCACTCTTTTGAAACATTTTATCTGGAAGAGAACTCAAATCCCATTAGAARCCAACAGAAGTAAGATTCAAAGAAATTTCAAAATAATTTTCTTTCAAATTACTTGGCTAATTTAAATGAATTAAGCCATTAAATTAACAAGCAGTAGTTTTTAAGCTACAGAATTCACTTCAAAATAACTTTGAAATCAATTTTCATTGGTTTCAGGTAGAGTCTTAAGGTTATTGTTTTAATTGCCATATGGAAAACAATTATCTTAAAAATTCATACCTGAATACTTTAGGACCCATTCACATATTCCATACTCATCCCTTCRTTTTTTGGCCACACCAAGAACTCTTGACTGAATGCGAAAGTGCTACTATACACTAATAAAACAGGTTTCAACCTCCCATAAGGCCAGTGAGGGAGAAAATGGGACTATAGACACTGCAAGAAAGTGACAGCTGAACAAAAAATGACCATTATATTTATATGTATGAATGTATCGGAAAATAATGAATCTTGAGTTCATACTTTCAAATATATAGCTGGCACCACAGATGATACCAACAAATCCTTTTTCCTCAAAGAAAACAGCCTGGGAAACATGTTGTCATGATAGCTAGACTGCAGAGAAGCAGGAAATTTGTCCYATTTTTTTGGAGAAAGGGCCAGCACGTGTACCACATGCCTTCCTTCTGAGGCAGATTACCATCAGTACCTAGAAATAATAAAGAAGCCAAGCAGAAGCTATTAGATTCTGCAACACATATCAGTTCTGAGAGCTCTACATCATTTTCTTCATTTAGATTATCTGACAGATAATTTGTTCATATGCATAACAAATATGAAGATCAGTATGATCACTAATATAAGCCTCTTATAAAAAAATATTTCAATGACTGTCTAAAGGCTCTGAATAGTACAGTCATCAATTTGATTGGGCTTCTTGAATAATCAAGCAAGATGCTTTATGACAGAGACACGATATAGAAGTTTGTCCTAGCTTTAGTTTTCTATCAAAGAATCACGTAAATATTTTTTAAAAAGGCAAATCCTAGCAATGTTTCTTTTAGAGATGAGAACAAAATTTCAGCCTGGCAATTATGACGGGGAAGATCTTACTAAAATTTAGTATTAGTTTAATTCAATAATCATTACAGGGCTATGGGGTGGGACGAGGGGGAACGTATCTTAGGATATCCACTTCAAACTAGAAAAGCAGTATCCTCTTCTGTTCTTTCAACTGCCAACTTCCTTATGGCATGGAAGGATTAGTAGGCTGTCATCTATTTTCACAACAATATCTTTCGGAAAAAAAGCTCTGTATCTACAATCAGACGTTGAAGTGAAAGAACAAGAAGTGAAATAATGAAGAAAAAAAATCGTACTGTCTGCAGWATATTTAGGGCACTCACACAGCCCAAAACAGTAGCTGTAACTACCAAGCACTGCCAAAAAAATCTTCATTGTCCTAYGATACTAAAAGTAATGATTAAAAAGAAATTCAGTTGTTTTTGAACAATCAAAAGTGATCAGTTCTACATCAATATATGAGAAGGCAATGCAAAAGAGTACAAATTTAAACTATAAATGCAAGAGAAAAAGACAACATTTATGGTCAGTAACATGCCAAAATAGCCAAAAGGAAATCCAGGTAAGCTGTAAAAATGGCAGACTTTTTTTAAAGGTACATAGAAAAGACTCTGATCAACACGCCTGATACACCAGAAACATAGGAGGAAGCCCATAATGTGCTGTAGATGCTACTTTTAATGCAAAAGGTCTCATCCCTCCATTTTCTTAGCGGATGTCCCAAGAGCAATTAACAGTTTGAGCATTGTTTTTTCTAGTAGACTATTCTGGTGAAAGCATAAATACTTAGCTTCTTTCACTATATTTCCTGCTTTAATTTAAAAAAATGCAAGTTTGATTCTTGTAAATGTTACTCAGTTGGCCAAACGTAGAGAGAGAGATTCTCATTTATTCATACAAACGCTGGCTAGATAGCACCAATTCAATTTAACCTACATATCTTAATCTTGACCTAGGGGAAGTATTTCTAAATTGACATCTATACCAAGATTAATTGTAATATCCTTTACAGATGAGCACTAGATAGAACAGGATTATAGGCAGGTGTCTATAAATAAATACAGTGTCTAAATGCTTGAAATGTAGTGTTAAACAGACACCCTTCTTTCTTCCTAGTGTTCCACAGGTCCTAGAGTCCCCCGTGTTGCTACCAGGAACACAGCTGACCTACTAGCTTATCTCCTCCTACCCGCAAATTACAGAAATTATCTAATACTTCAGTTACTACTGAGGCAGCCTTCTTTCTTTATATGATGTAAATAACATGGCTGTGGTTAGCAACAATGCGTGCTACATTTTCTGACAGGAGTATTTTCTTCCRAGATCAGCTAAATCACTTCCCGTAGAGCATTATGTTTCATTCTTAAAAGATTCCCACAGAGAATTGGAATAGTTCACTGGATCAATATCTGACAATCTGACTCTTAGCAACAAACTCCCATACAAGCAGATGGATTCCCTGTGCTAGAACAAGTCCATCTGTTTGGTTCAGTATTTGTGGGAGGRAAATTTTTATGTTGCCGGGGGTAAGAACATCTAAATGGCACTCTAGTATTTGGTTATGAAATTTTGCACGATTCAGGGAACATCAAATTCTGCTGCAGTTCAGGGAGATTCTTGCCATTAATTTCTAGACGAGCGAGAGGTAAGGCATGATCCTTATGCACACTATTTTCTTTTGTTTAAAGCATCTATTATGAACCTTATTAAGTTTGTATTTTTAAGACTTCCTTCCCTTCCGTGCTTTAACTTGCCCAGTTATCTCAGGTGAAGCAACTACTCTCCAGAAGCTACATCAGATAAATATTAATAAGTATTTTTTTTCTTCAGTACCTATACAGTCCACTGCTGCCTCTGTGACAGCTGAATTCACATTCTCAAATACACTGTAAAACAAGTGCTGATAAATGCAAGAAAATACAGAGTGCAACTTCAAGTTTAAAGCAAAAATAAGCCAGTTATAATCTGAGAGAAATAGTAAATACTCCATTACTGAAGCATAATAGAACTTAACAAATGAGTGGTATTTAATGGAACAACTTATCTACATGATCACATCAGAAAGCATCACTGTATCTGTAGCTAAGCTCCAGGCCTGCATGACTCCATCAACTCCTCAAGCTTCCCTCCGGCAAGGTTCAAACAATATTCACACGTTTAAGTGACGTTATTTCAGCACAGAAACAAATACAAAGCACAATTTTTGATATTATCCTCAAATCACATCAGTTTTCTTTATCATCAGTTGAGCACAGTTCTGCCTTTACTATTGTTGTATTTGTTTACATTTCTAAAGGCTTTTTTTTTTTGCTAAAATCTACTGAATGAACACAGACATGAATGAAGCAAGTATCCTGAATACCACTGAAATAACCCTTTAAGAGCTTCTCTTTATAAAGCACTGACACAAAACCTGTTCTGTAGAGCTATAAAATGCCTTTCAGTTCACGTCTCTATTTTGCCAGGGGGAAGGTAAGAAAAGGACAGAAGGTCACATTTACAAACTTCCTCCTGTTCATCAGGAARCAGTTACAAAGACTGATCTTCCAGAGAATGACATAATCAAACCCACCGACAATTCCCATTTCAATACCTAATGCGAGCATACATTGGGGATAAGATGGAGTAACTACACTTCTTAAAAATCAAGCAATTATAGAAGAGAATGAAATGACGTGGATAAAGCAAGTTTTAAGGATCACTATCACACATAGTATTTTTCCCAGCTGCRTGTAACAACAGCCTAAATATTCAAAGTTTCTCTTATCAGTAAAAGCTTGTTTTGGATAAGATTTTTTTTTTTGACTTTTTGAGCAAAACACACATTCTGAGAGAACATGTGAAGATTTAAGCTGCTCAGAATACAAATTTTTCAAGATCAAATTTTATTTTGTATTTCAAAATACAGCAAGAGTTAAAGAGATAAACCTACCTTCTAAATTACCTGTACATAGTTCATATGCTATGCAGAGAACTCAAACCAGTGCAAGACTCAGCTTCTGATAGCCACTGTTCTACTGAGAATTTCTCCAAGAAAAACAGAGCAGAGCTAGAACTAGGAAGTCAATCATCTCATAACTTTTAGAGGACATGAGCTTTACAAAATGAATGCAGCAGGTGAGGATTTTTTAAAACAGTAATATAACAACTTCTTGAGAACTGAACTAAAGGACTCAAGAGAGTAGAAATGAGAAATGGTCTGTTTAAGCTACCTTTTTYGTCTTTTTTTTTAGTCCTAAGCAGGACATATTTATTTTAGCAGGAGACCAGGCATGAATATACTGCTACAACATTTTCCAGACCTTAGAGTACAAGGTACRTATGTAGATATTCAAAAACCATCATCAATTAAATCAATCACTATCATTGCCAACATTTTCAGTTGAAGTATCAAAGAAAACTGAACACAAAGACTGTATTGTCTTCTTGTGCCTAGAAGTATATTCTTCAAAACAGAATGAAAAACTTTTGTAGGGCCAGCATAACAAATCACAGTACCAGGTTACTACTCTGGTACTAAATTATGCTGTATTTTTAACTGCATTTAATGGAGCAAATACTGCAACAAATAATCCAAATTTTTGCTCTCTTTGGGTGAGATGTTTCTTGGTGTTCAGGCAGATGTTCCACAACTACAGGAATATTTTAACTTCTCATTATTAGTACTTTCATTTGTCCCCATTCCAGAAGCTCTAAGTGGGCTTGTGCGACCTTGTACAACTGTCATCCAGTTCTTTAGCTGAGATTGATAGGAGATCAGCCTCGAGAGGGCCTAAAAGACTAAGGCAAGCTGTGAGAAAGACAGCCGAGTAAGTAAGCTGCAGTAACTTAGACCTGCTTATGTTTGGACAATAACTCACAGGTGAGACTAGAATACAAACAGACTGGGCATTTACAGGACTCACATGGACTAAATGTTACTGACAAGTGAAAATCCTGGGTAGCTTAAAATAGATTGGAATACTTACATCTGTATCATTTTTAGCTGTTCATAACACATCAACTGCTTAAACTAGCACCTTGAGAGCAAAGGACAACATAGTACAGAAGTTCCAAACTCAGACTTTTGTGCTTCACTTTCAGACCATGTATTTACAGCAATACATGGTCACCAMGAGAGGAGGGGAGGTTCCTGCATTCATAAAAATTTTGGCCCCTCTCTGCTGATTTTGTAACAATTTGACATTTAAGTTTTAAAGACATGAACTTCACTAATCACCTCAGAAGGATGTTAATGTCAAAGTTCATTTGTGGCCAATAAATGCTGACATTGTTCATGGCAAGCCAAAGAATCCAACACCTGTGTCACTGAAATACGAAGGAACAGCTGTATRCAGTTTTGACCTTGCAGAGTACTGCAAAATAAAATGCCACAAATCCACAAGCATCCTTTGACAGCTTAATGGAACACAGGCAAAGAAAACCCATGTGATAGATTTTAAATTGCTGCTTCTAATGGACCATTACAGAACATCACTTCAATTAATAAGAAGTTTAGCTCATTGGCATAATCTAGAATGACTTTCAGAACTATATTTACTTAGGGTCAGATCTTCTCTCYTGCATATTGGACATAGAAAATGGCTAAGGAGACCAGTAGGTGATGGAAAGGGATATAATTTTGACAATTCCACACCAACTGCTTCTGTCTCAGGACTACAGAAAAGCTGTGTCTCCCACACTTCACCTTAACCTGGAGAAAGAAATGAATGTATTTTTGGATGTGTCCATGCTACAAATAAACAGATAAACACATACTCCTGTATGCAGAGTGTCTGCAGAGGATTAGGAGAGCTGGCTAATATTCAAACATCACTTCCTCCAAGTTCAAGAGYGGCGCATCCCTATGAGTAAGAAGTGCAGCAAAAGGGGCAGGAGACCTGCATGGGTGAGCAAGGAGCTCTTGACCAAATTCAGACAGAAGAAKAAAATACACAGAATGTGGAAGAGGGGACAGGCTACTTGGGAGAATTACAGGAACRCASTCAGAGTACGTAGAGATGCYGCGAGGAAGGCTAAGGCCCAGCTGGAATTGAGTCTTGCAAGGGAGGTTAAGGACAACAGGAAGGGCTTCTTCAAATACATCAGCAGCAAGAGGAAGACTAGGGAAAATGTGGGCCYGCTMCTGAATGGGGCAAGGGCCCTGGTGACAAGGGATACAGAGAAGGCAGAGTTACTGAATGCCTTCTTTGCTTCAGTCTTCACTGCTAAGGGCAGCCCCCAGGAATCCTGCAGCCTGGACGTGAGAGAGAAAGTCCGGAGAAGGGAAGAYTTTCCTTTGGTTGAGGAGGAAAGGATTAGAGAYCTTCTGRGCAGGCGAGACATCCRCAAATCCATGGGCCYGGATGGGGTGCACCCACGGTACTGAGGGAGCTGGCGGATGTTGTTGCCAGRCCGCYCTYCATCATCTTTGAAAGGTCCTGAAGAACTGGAGAGGTGCCTGAGGACTGGAAGAAAGCCAGCGTCACTCCAGTCTTCAAGAAGGGCAAGAAGGAAGACCCAGGCATCCATAGGCCAGTCAGCCTCACCTCCATCCCTTGAAAGGGGATGGAACAGCTCATTCTGGATGTCATCTCCAGGCATATGGAGGAGGTGATCAGGAATAACCAGCATAGATTCACCAAGGGGAAAATCCTGCTTAACCAATCCAATAGCCCTGCAGGATGGAAAGACTGGCTGGGTAGATGAGGGGAGAGCAGTGGACATTGTCTACCTTGACTTCAGCAAGGCTTTTGACACTGTCTCCCATAACATCCTCCTAGAGAAGCTCWGGAAGTGTGGGTTAGAKGAGTGGACAGTGAGGTGGATTAAGAACTGGCTGAAAGGCAGAGCTCAGAAGGCCGTCGTCAGTGGTGTGGAGTCTAGTTGGAGGCCTGTGGCTAGGGGYGTCCCCCAGGGCTCAGTACTGGGTCCCATCCTGTTCAACYTYTTCATCARTGACCTGGAGGAGGGGACAGAGTGCCTCCTCAGCAAGTTTGCTGATGATCCCAAGCTGGGAGGAGTGGCTGACACACCTGAGGGCTGTGCTGCCATTCAGAGAGACCTGGCCAGGCTGGAGAGCTGGGCAGAGAGGAACCTCCTGAGGTTCAACAAGGGCAAGYGCAGAGTCCTGCATCTGGGGAAAAATAACCCTAGGCACCAGGACAAACTGGGGGCTGACCTGCTGGAGAGCAGCTCTGCAGAGAAGGACCTGGGAGTGCTGGTGGATGACAGGTTGGCCATGAGCCAGCAATGTGCCCTTGTGACCAAGAAGGCCAATGGTMTCCYGGGCTGCATTGGGAAGAGTGTTGCCAGCAGGTCGAGGGAGGTGATCCTGCCCCTCTACTCAGCCCTGGCGAGGCCTCATCTYGAGTACTRTGTCCAGTTCTGGGCTCCCCAGTACAAGAGAGACAAGGAGCTACTGCAGAGAGTCCAGCRTAGGGCTACAAAGATGATCAGAGGGCTGGAGCATCTGCCCTATGAGGAAAGGCTCCGAGAGCTGGGCCTSTTCAGCCTGGGGAAGAGAAGACTGAGGGGGGACCTTATGAATGTGTATAACTACCTGAAGGTAGGGTGTCAAAGGAGACAGGGACAAACTCTTTCAGTTGTCCCGTGTGACAGGACAAGAGGTAATGGGCAGAAATTGAAGCACAGGAAGTTCCGCCTAAACGTGAGGGGGAATTTCTTCACTGCGAGAGTGACAGAGCACTGGCACAGGTTGCCCAGAGAAGTTGTGGAGTCTTCTTCACTGGAGATCTTCAAGACCCGCCTGCATGCAACCCTGTCTAACATGCTCTAGGTGACTCTGCTTGAGCAGGGGGTTTGGACTAGATGATCTCCAGAGGTCCCTTCCAATCTTACTGATTCTGTGATTAGTAGATGCAAACATTGTATTGGCATCCTCTCCATCTCATAGTATCAGACTACAATCCACAGAGATCCTCTTGTTCCAAGGGCAGTGAGAAACTCTCAAAATAGAACATCCTTTAGTTTGCGGAAGGATGTGCCTTCTGGTTTCACAGAAGAATGCTCCCTRCAATGTAATTTCTATAAAATAGAAGCAGAGAAGTTCTACAATGTTGAGGATTGGTGAAAGACATATGGCAGGATACGGCATTTCTCTCCTAACAGGAAAAGGAAAGCTACCCCTTCACTGTCCACCTAGCCCCTAGATTTCTTGCCTATAATCTGCAAAAAATAGAAATTCTTTATCTTTAGTGGATCTGGATTTTTCTACTGAAAGGCAAGTTGGATATAAGCAACATTTAATTTTTTTTCCAACTTTAGTTACACGCTATTTTATCCACTGATAAAAATAGAGTAAATGTGAACAAATGCTAATGAATACAACATATAATCCACCTTTTGAGGCTAAAAGCTTATGTTGAATTTATAAAACTTTCTGTTTCTGTTGATATAAAGTTAAGACAAAATGAAGTTTTCCATATCTATACCTACACATTGATGTTTTAGTGGACTTGTCTACAAATCTATTTTTATTCTGTAGCTCTATTAAAAAATGTTAATTTATAAGCAAAGAAACTAAATACAGAAAGGTTTAACATCAGATGAAAAACAAAATTATTGTAGAATTTCAGATCTGCTATGCACAGTGGAATTTTTGCAACAGATGCATACCAATACATTCTTTTAATACCAGAGAATCTCAGAAAGTCCTTCCCTATATTATTAAGTATCATTTAACATATTCATCCCCTATGCTGGAACATACTAGAATGAATGAGTAAAAACTCTACATATCATCATCACTAACATTCTAAGCACTGTTTTTTCTAAAAATTTAATTCTTAAGGCCACAAGGCTAAATAAGAGTCTTTACACCTCTGCATATTAATAAAAAAAAAATCGTATCAGGTTTATGTAGTTGATGTATTAGTATTAAAGTACCACAGATCTAAGCTAAGAGTGACATCCAGTGGAAAAACAACCTGTATTTTCTTTCCTCTATTGTGGAGATAGCTTTATCTGAGCTAAAGCCCATCACGTAATACATTTACGTTATGAATATCTGGGAAGGTATCTCGCTCTCTTTAATTACATGTGCCACTGGGATAGTGCAGGTGTGAGCAAATAGGAATTATCATTGAACTTTCATAGATTTGAAAGTTATACTGCATCTTGATTCCTTTGACCTGACAGCCAAAATTCTCACTATTGTTCTTGCACTGCAATGGGTTATCTGTCCTGGACTTAACAATGAAATCAAGTCGCAATTGAAGATTTTGCATGCAAAAGTAATATGCTTGTGATATTATATTTGCACTGGTATTTACTATCATAGATAACTAATTAAGTCATCTTTGGTGATATTCTATCCCACTTTCTAAGAGCAAATAATTTTACAGGGAAAGAAGAGACTATAAATGTAGAAGGTGCTATCTCTTGACCTAAGGGAGMTGAAACGTGGAAAAGATAGGTGCAGGCTGACAAGATGAAAGCGGCATGCATGCAGGATTYGAAGTGGACCCCTTTTACATGAACAAGATTGTTTCTCTGCTGCATCTCCTTTACTTTTCTCTCCACTTGCATGAGGGAAAAAGAAGAGAGGTGCTCCACAGAAACCTAGGTGCCCTTCTAAGCTCCCGGGGGTGGTAGGAGCTGAGAGTGTTTAAGTGAAGGGAGACATGCTCCTTGTTATCRATGTCATTTCCACACGTTTTTCTATATATGTAAAAAGGAAGAAGAGGTATTTCTAATGTTATCCCCTTCCTCTCTTGAGTTCCTGAAGACTCCAGCCACACTGGTTCTCAAATTGCTGACTCAATTTGGAAAAAAAAGCTTTCCACTGCTCTGGTGCCACCTTCACTGTGTCTCCTTTCTACCTTCCTTGATCTTAAGATTTGGCATGTCTTGAGAGAAAGGATTAGAGGGAAACAGTACTTTTTCCTTTGCTTTCTACCATGTTCCTTTACCTACTGGCTCTTATCACACCAGGTCTCACCTTTGCAGCATGGGATCTAAAGCAGTCTTTGTAAAAATATATTCATATAGCATCTGCTTCACAAGTTTGATAGGGATGGGACAGTCTCCCAGCCCTGTCAATAAGACACTTAGTTATTAACAGACACTAACAGTAAAGCCTAAGTAGTCAAATCAGTCATATTTGGGTTTTGTGAGAAACTTGTAACAAGACTACTGTGCACCTGAAAGGCATTTTAAGTATCTTATCATGCCAGTTTGAAACTAAATCCACATGTAATATATTTAGATACTGTTCCATAGCTAGGCAAATTCAATTACATACAGTCTTGCCTCTCCAATAAAAGTGACAGGATTTGACTACTAGATTTAACTATAAACACCTATAAGGTACAGTAGAAAGATTTTTGCTTTGGTGTCATCTTTACAAYATTCTACTACTAACAAGGAGCACATCTCCCTTCACTTAAACACTCTCAGCACTACATTTAACCTCTCCARCGTTTTAAAGGCGAATACATGGATTATCTTTTTTTCTGGCTATATCTCCGAATGATTTTCCTAGAACATTCTGTGGCTTCCAAATCATAAATGTTTAAAAAGTATGATAACAAATTAGTATTTCTGCTATTTTGCAACACATTTCATGTAGCCAGTGATAGTGACATATCATTATACAAAAAAGTAAGACATCAAACCTAGACTAAAGAAAATAAACCTCTTTAAGCCCTCATTAGATTTTGTGCATGGGAATTTGGACACTAATGTACTGAGAATCTCTTTATTCATTCAAATTCATATTTTGGAACAATAATTATGCATAGTATCAAGCACTGTGGTAAAATGTGTAATTTCTTTCAGTATTCAACATAAATCACCCTAGACAATATCCCTTCCATAAACAAATAGTAAAATCATTTTCCTTCAGAATGTCCTTAGAGCAGTAGGAGTTCACGATGGTGGTAAAGGTAGCCCTACTAAGAGATCAAAGATACTATCCAAAAGCATTATTTCACTATGCAAAACTCATTCCCATAGGCATAAAGAACGACTTTCTCAGAGACAAAACAATTCAGATGCAAATCTGCATATGGAGAATCTCTTGTCTAATATTGTCTAATAACCATGTGCATTTTATATCATATTACAAATTACTAATGTGCAACAAGCTGTCCTGTTGTGGCAATGAGCTAAGCGTACAAATTAAATGCAGACATGTATGCCATTTTCTTCTTCGCATATGGTCCAGGGCTCTTGACGATGAAAAGATGAGCCTTTTGTAATCATCAGTAAAATAGCAACAGGAGGTGAATGTGGTTTGTCAGATAGTGATAACAAAGCAATAAACAGTGAGAAAAGGGGTGTATTTCCCTACAGCAGATAGCTAAGTAACTCATTGTTATAAATGGAAAATTACCCCAGCAGAGCTGTTTTGTGATAAGCAAGGATTAAAATGAGTAGTTGAGACACCACATAATAAAGCATATTTAAAAACACAGCAGAAAGSAAATGAAACAGAATACTGAAATATCCCTTTGTTGCAAATAAAGAACAGGCAGATCCTCTAATTACTGCACTGAAGAATAAGGAATGGGGTGAGCCAGGAATATGACTGGAAATGTGAAATATCAGAAAGTAGATCTTTCTTTTGAGACAGAAATAGTGACAATATTAATTGGGAATGATTAAGTCTTATGAGGGACATTCTGCTGATAAAACATGGAAAACAACTCAGATAAAAATAGAAAGGCATGCCTTGATGCACTGGGTGTGGTAACTATGAGAAGAATTTGCTTCAGCAGAGAAACAGAAGTAATTCTAAATCACTGAATCCTTTGAAAGCAAATTGTAGCTTTTTTCTTTCCATTCATTTATACCTCAGTCCTGCAGCTCGGGCTGCATGAAGAGACATTTATTCTTTTTGTAACGTACCTTCATTTTAGTAGGAGATTGCAGTTCAGTGGAAAATGTATCAACCTCAACATCTAGCATTTATGAAACAATTCAAGAAATATTCTTGCTAAGGATAGAAGCACGAATCTGACTTTTAGTTAAAATTTGTTAAAAGCCTACAGTTGCCTCGCTGTAATTTAGAGTGGCCTAGAAAGTGAGTAAGTATTCCTATTTCTCACAAGCAGAAACACTTACAGAAAAGAGATTATGATCCTAATATTAAAAACATCAAGCACATGTTAAACTGAATGCACAGTGAATAGCCCCAGTCATTTCAGTGTGGCTACACAAGTAGCCACAAGATAGCAATTACAGTTTAAGAATCATAAATTTACTTGAATATATAAAAAACAGAAGACAGTTCTTCCACTGGTTTAAATAAAACAGCTTCATTTAAATCGATAAAGCTGTGAGTGCTGTGTTGGCTGAAATCCATTGAGAGTTTGACATTATCTAGAGAGAAAGGTAATTGATCTACAAAACTGCTGTTTTCACAGATTATGTACTTTAGCATAGTGGAAAAAAAATATATAAAGAGGGGTGCTGTATCACCTGAATAGAATGAAGTGCCACTCCAGACTAGAAAGGCCTAAAGCCCAACGCCTTAATAGCCAGGTCTTGCACTCAGGACACCCCATCAGCAGTCACCCCTACAAGTCAATGGGGGTTATCCGGGTGCAAAAGGGGAAGAGCACCAAGATGTTAAGAATGACTTGGGCTGGCAGCACAGAGTGAGGCACCAGAGTCATCTTCTGACCAAACAGAATAAGGAGAGATCTGAAAGGCTAAGGAGTAGAAAAGGATGTTTATGCTTCTGGAATTCATCTCCTTTAATAATAGAAGAAAAAGGCTTCCTCCAGTCCAAATTCTGAAATAAGCTAACTTGACAAGACCCCTGTGTCTGCACCAAATTTTTAAATCAGCCTGGGCTGACATATTATAGACCCAGTGTTTGTCAGTAAAAGCTCCTTGCAGGACTGAAAACTAATTATATTGGGCAGAAGGCAGCAAGCTAAATGTAAAAAGCTATGTAACCATATTTTTAAAAATTGATATTAAAAAATAAATGAAATTTAGTATCTCAGTGCAAACTACAGCATCTAGAGACAAAACCAGAGGGACTCAATACTAAATAAAACAACTGTACTGTAAAGCTGATTAAATAAATAAATAACGCTCACTGTGGGCAATTCCATGAAGTTACCAGCTCATGCTTCGACAATGTTAGAAGGAAAACTTCCTCAGAAGAAGCAGGTACAAGGATTCCATGTCCATACACAGAAAAAATAGACAAAATATGATTCAAGGCAGGTTTATATTATTATTAAGACAAATTCTGGGTACAACCCATATTTTTTGTGTCTGTGGATCCAAATGGAAGCTTGAACTTCTGAAGCTTTGAGGGACAAGCAGTTAAGTTCAGAGATACAGGTTTTCACAGTATCTCACACATGACAGACAAATCTTAATGTGGACCCTGTAACTACTCTCTACGAAAACAGGAGGTAGAAGAACTTCAAGTATCTATTCTTCCTCTCAGTTATTTTCTGTGTTTATCAGCAATGTGGCCTGAAAGATTATGAACAGCACCATACAGAAAGCCACTGTCTTTTACTTGTCAAAACAGCTTCAGAGGGAATGCAAATCAGGCTATTCCTTTTATAACAAGAATTCTGCTGGGACTATAATTAAATACAGAAGAGGCAAGATAAATCTGCCATCGGTACCAGGAAAAGCTCAAAAACCATCACAACAATAACAGCAAAACATAACAGAGGATATGAGCTTCTAACAATGGAATTGTCTTTAAATGTGGGGCAAATAGGTTTGATTTGCYGAAAATTATAACCCTGATAGAGTACTGCACATTAAGTAACAACACCGAGTCGCTGCTGTAACAGGCATCAATTCCCCAGAAGTGCTCAGTCCCACAGTKGTGCCAATCAAAGTGCTTGTCCCTGAGGCACTCTGGAAAAATACCACCACAGGAGCAGTCACTGTCAAAGTAAACCCAGGTGAATTCAAAGAACAAAAATAAGCTTAATCCAGTGCGTTCACCTTAAAATTAACAATCTAGGTTAACGCATCCTTTGAGGATCATAAAGGCATCAAGAAGTTTTGGCAGCTTTTTTGCATCGAACGCATTGCAGTAGTATCTTGAAGAATCATTAGGGATTATAGCCCTATTAAACTGGCAGAGCAAAACAGGCAAAAAGAAATAGTCCTATACAGAATTGTTTTAAATAGAAGAAGGAATACCTGTGACAAATGTCATAAAAGCAATCCAAAAAATAGTCATACTGTGTCTTCAAAAGAGCTCATATATTCATATCTGAAAAGTCTTAAAAATAACATGTTTCATTTTTGGCCTAAATATTTGGAAAACACATGACAGAACAGACTTTTTCTGCAAACATTTTGATTCTGCAGAATCAAATGCTATGTCAATTTTTTTAATTCTATGTTTAGTCACTACTCAAAGATTTTACAATCTCATTTAATACAAGATATAATTCATGCACACAAAAATTGATCAGTATAAAACATTTGAAAGGATTTGCTTATAAATTCATAATTAAGTTACAGAATAGTTGCTACTTACTAAAATCTAGAAGCCTTGAAAGACGAGTATTTGCCTTTGCTTAAACTGCCAGTTTACAGTCTCTCAAGGCCAGATTATTTCTAACTGAAACTCAACTCCTAAACCTTTTACTACAGCTAACTAATCACACATACTAGTAATTGTGGATCTGTATGGCAGTACATAGCACCCTAGTAAAACACACTCTAAACATCACATCTAGATCAAATGTTTCTTTGGATGTGGAGATCATAACGAAACAAAAAGTCTAATTTTTAATTACTCTTTTCTTACAAGCTTTTGAGAAACCTACGTAGCAAGGAATTAAAATAGCCAGTATTGCATCCAATCATTAAACTAAAGGAGCATATACAATTCTGGAAGCTTTTTGAAAGAATGTCCGTGCTGCAATCCAAAATTCTGTGATTCAGAAAACCTCTGAGGCTAAAAGCTCCAACAAAGATGGAACAGTATGCCTAGTATTATCCCCTGGCTGTATTAACATACTGTCCTGCATAATATAATAAAGACATGTAGCATTGAAGAACATTGATAAAAAGTGAATATAGTATTTATACTCAGTCTATTAACTCAGCCATTTCCCATAAGAACAAATTTACATTATCTTGTACCAGGAAATGGCAAGAGCACATTCTATTAATCTGTATGTACTTGGGAATAATTCTCTTATCTTACGAGTGAACTTAAACCATTTAAAACTTCTAATTATGCTAGAGCCAGCTGCACAAAACCTTTCATTAAAAAAAAAAAAAAAAAAAA
>NW_028186634.1:4973055-5002542 GCF_003343005.1 Rhea americana | reverse complement strand
ATCTAAGCGTCCATGATGTCCGTTAAAAGCCATTAACACAGTTCCCTTTTTCACAGCTATGGCAATTTCCTTTCCCTAGGATAAAAAATTTAAAACTCTTGCTTCCCCCTTCCGATCAGCTTGTGTGCTCACTGTCTTACCTTCTATTTAAAAACACTAAAAGACACTGCATTTGAGCTATTTGGAATAAAGGCAGAGAAGGTCAGCCCTGCCGGAGACGATGCCAAGCAAGACATCCTGGTTCTTGAAGATGAAAACCGGCGTGCCTCTGCTGCCTACCGCAAGGAGGAGGCATCGCGAAGCGGGAGCACTGCCCCCCTCTCCCCCCACCCCCACCCCAGTCACAGCAGCACAGCTAAACCAGTTAAATGAAAGTAAAAAAATCTGGAAGAGAAGTTGGTGCTTCAGTGATTCCATGACAAGCAAGAAGTCTGGAAAACCAAGTAATTGGCTGAATTTTGTCCAAATGTCAGGTACAAAGTTTTTAATCTTACAGACAGGGACTTCCAGCAATTTCCTCAGACTGCAGCTCTTGGAAATATTAATCAAACATATTGCTACACCWTTTTGTGATCAAAACAATGAAAATGTTTTGGTTTATGGACCCGCACACACAACAACAGAGTCCAAAGTAACAACAAAGGCTTTAAGAGCTTTAATCACACAAAGTTTGGAGAAGAATGACACAAAGATTTCAGAACAGGATTGAACTTACCTTCCAAAAAAGGATGGAGGTGAAAAGAAAGTATGATCTGCTCTAGAACTGTTTAATTTCTGTCTCCTTTCTTACTACATTCAAGAACTAAATCACTTCATAACATGTTTGCTTAATGACATTTTACCGCTATGCGAAGTATCTAACTGTGCTCCTGAATTCAAGAACTGGTGCATTTTCAATTGTCCCTACGCCCGCAAAAGTAATTCTGGCACGTGAAGTGTGGAGAATATGGACCAAGTCTGCAGAGACTGTGAAACAATTCTTGTCAGTCATTCCAGTAACATGATCATTCCAAAGGTTATACAGTTAGAATTAGTATCACTGTTTTTCTGCTGATCTTTTTTTTCTAAAGATATCAACTCGAACAAATTGGCCAATTGTTTGGTATGCTTTTATTGTGCGGAAGCTGCAGAACTCATTATTCTGCAGGTCTGCGGTGGTGAGGACTATGGAATTCATACCACTGCTTTTCATTCCACCGCTGAACATTAGAATTTGGAAGTTAGTATGTAAGTTTTTCTGGAGGGTCTTCTCACCAAACATTAAGTAGATTTATTTATTTTTGTTGTTTGGTCTGACAGTTTCTTCCAGTCTCCCTTTCAGATGCATTAAAAAAAAAAAAATCAATATTCCACAGAAGGCAAACTAATTGCTTGATAACAACCTTTTAAATGCACAAATTAACCTTAATGGCTGTAAGTGGAGTTGTTCTGAGTATAACTACTTATTTGCTATTTATACCCATAAAGTTGGGCAGAGCATTTTTGATTGAATGGAATTCTAGCATAGGATATTGTTTTAAACTGATTCTTCCCACAGAGGTATATTACAAGAGAGGCACACGTATGTATACATCCACACACACTTGTATTCTCACTTGACGTGCCTGTAGAAAGGGCAATGGCTTGAACAKGGGGAAACCAGACTCAAGTCCATGCTCTGCCCTGCTCAGAGCAATGCAAGACAAACTGCTCCGAACCTAGAGAATASAGATTCAAATCTCCACACTTCCTGCTAGTGCCCTATGCTTACGGTGATACACAWACACACTTCCCAGAAACACACATACACGCTTCCCAGAATCAAAAATCTCAGACCTTGGTATTGAATGAATATATTGATAATTCACTTTGTAAAAATGTTCAGAACCTTTGTTTGTATTCTAGTGTGAAAGAATAATAATAAAAAAAATGAAACATCAGGAGTTCCTGTGAAACSGAAGTACTGTTCTTTGCTCACACAAGTATGTTTAAATATGATACAATGTAGATTTGTACGTTAGTATTAGAGAGGCTGGCTTATTTCTTAGCAGAAGGAGGCAACAAAGTTACACTTGCCAAACCCCTAGCTTCTTTAGCCTCTCAGACAACTGATAATAAGGTGAAGACACCGTTGTTTGTTTTGCTTGAGGTGTTACTCAATTTTTAAGGAATAGCCAAGCAATAATTTTTTTCCCCCAACTCTTACTCCAATTTCTGCTACTCCTATGATGTAAAGATTGAGGCACAAGACTTACTAATAAAAATTACAAAGGCTAGAGAGGAGAAAAAGGAAAGAGACAGGATTAAAGGTTGTCTTACGAATCTGAGGAGGAGCTGAGGATCAACAGATGATTAAATTCTCTCATAAAGAAGAGAAGCTTAACTTGTTGAAGGAATTCAAATTCCTTTTGCATGTCTGCAAAAAGGGGGGGGCAAAGTATCTCTTTTTGATTGAACCAATCCCCAAATTAATTTTTTATTTTCTTATTTGAAAAATTGAAGCTTTCCATGAATAGTTTGACCTTTTATCATTATAAAATATTCTACTGAGAAAACTTACTTTTCTCTATGTTTCACAAGAGATTTTTTGATACAAGATGAATGGTTTGCCCATGTAGTTAGCGATCTCTTTATATTAATAAATATATTTCTGTCATCCTAACTTTTTTAATTTGCTACTGGAACTTACGMAAATTTCATGAGCAGAGCTCCAGTTTAAGTAATTCCATCGATTGACTAAAATGACAGAAGAATTCTGGACAAATTTTTGCAAACTTTCAGAATCTGATCCATACAGTTCTCTAGAACAAAAGGAGCGGGGAAAAGGAAATTTTTTTACTTTTAGATATCTAACAAAAGCAGTGGAAYGAAAGCAAGTTTGAGAGTCAACCTCAGCAGGTTCTTTATATGAATGTTGTCAGAACTCTTTCAAGTAGCACTTACTATTACATTACTCTGTCATACTTCTCTATCCTCAAAGATACTTTTCCCTCAGAAATTCCTAGACACAAGCATGTGCAGATTTAATTATTTTAAAAGGACAAAAAAGAAAAAAGAAAAAAGAAAAAAAAGGCTATAAAACATTCTCTCCTTTGCCTAACTGACCAGTTCATGATCTACATGGAGCTGACAGACTACAGAGAACCAAAGCTGTCAGAAGACTCAAAACATAAATCACCATCAGTAAGGGATTTCGCCAAATAAATATAGATTCAAGTCATGAGGAGTTTGCCAAAGTGAGATGCATTGTCATTCCGGCGTGTTATAAATCTCTCGTAGGTGATGTTGTGWGACACACAACAATATGGCATGCCTATATGATGGATCATTAGCTCTTCACTGAAGAAGTACATACTTATTGTCACCTTGGTAAGCTGCAATCACCTCCTATTTCTATGATAAAAGAAATGAGAAGATCAGTATGGTGTAAATGGGAAAATGTCCATGTGCGTTATGTGCTTACAAGCAGAAAAGGGAAAGTTAGTTGATCCTTGAGAGAAGAACCAAACTACTTTATTTCACCCTCTTATCTCCCATCTCCTTTCTCCTCATTCTCTTCCCATATTTTGATTTCTCAAGGCTATGCATTTCATTTCTTTTTCTTTSCCCCAAACTCTTTGACTTATCCTTCCTCTAATTTTTGGTGGAAGCACATCTGACATTAATTTAGAATATGAAAAGGCTTCCCCCCCCCACTCAAGTTCTTCCTGCAAGATGCTTACAGAAATTGCAAGCTATGAAAATGAACTGGAAATGTCAACTGAGATTTCTCAGAGCAGCACCGTACCTTACAAGCATACAATTTACCACAGAATTCCCATAAAGTAAACAGCAATACCGAGTATTATTAATACCACTTCTATTTTTAAGTTTTATTTACAAAAGCCTTGTTTTAATCTCCTTAGTATCAGTGTGTTAGAAATTCAAGATTCAGCGAGTATTTTTCCTTCAATTTAAATTAAGCATACCTTTGATAAGTGGATCAGAAACTTACTTTTTTAGAACACTCATTACTATCTTCTCACAATTTGCATGGACATGTTCATGACAGAAGGCCTTTGAAAATCATGATACAGCAAAGATAAAARTAATCCAGTACTAATTGCAAAGATTCCACACAAAGTAAGAATTAAAGCAGAATAAAGTGATAAATGCATATAAAAAGCTTACATACAAATGCCATAATAGATAACTATTGGCACTTGGTCTCAAATCAGAGTCCAGGAGCTTAAGCAGACTTACCACATCCCTTACACATGGCTCAAAAGGAACAGAGCATACTTAAGTCAGCTGGAAGAGAGTACCATTGCTAAAAGCATATGCACGGACAAAAATTTTATAGAYAACAGTACGTCTCTAAATTTCTTTCTCAGGTTTGATGGAAAGTATTTTCACTCACTACAGGTCTATAGCCTATATCGCTCTTCTAAAGTTACAAATTCTTTAAAGAGCTGAGTGGTACCTAGTCTACTCCTGTAAAGCATGGCTAGAGGAAATGAAAGTTTCTAAGAAATAGAAAGTCAGGTTTGATTTCCTCCTCACTAGCAGGGAGCTCAAATTCACATCTATCCATTTTTCCCACAAAATGTACCATCAAACAAGCCAGAAACTATTTCTTTCCAATCAGCTAAAGCTGTACAACTACAAGCAAAATAATTCAAGACCTCTTGGGCCAGGTGGAAGAATCACACAAGCAAATGCAACTTTGTGCCTCATTTTTGTATCTTATATTTATTAGATTAAAAACTCTACTGAAACAGAAGCTCAAGATGTTGCACTTCCCAGATGAATTGTCTAATCAGTGCAACACAAAAATACCACGTATTTTTTTGATTTCTTAAACACTMCTACATATGCCCTGAAGTTTGCCCACCACATACTGAAGGAACAACAAAACTGTAGCTTTCTAATGCTCAGTAGGTCAAAATTGAGAAAGTTTCAGCCCTACTAGGGTCCTTTTGATTACAAGAGCAAAGCATTAACTCTTTGCCTTTCTATTAGGGAACTCAAAGTACCACCAGACAGTACTTGCAAGTGTTTTCAGGAAGGCATTTAAAACATGTAAATTTCACCAAAAACCAAGCTTTTAAATGCCTAATCTTTTGGGAGCAAGAATGAGACTCTGGCTTTTATTCTAAGGCACTGAACATGTATAAAACAGAAGAAAACCACAGAAAGATAAAAGAGCAAAAAAAAAAAAAATCTAGAATGTTTCAATATGTTACAGTCTTCCACTGTTAATCTTCTGACAGGGATGTAGTGTTTCAAGGGATTAAGGGTAAAATAAGGCCTATCAGCTGGAGCTGATACATCAGTCAGGAGACATGCAAATTAAGTTTCTGCTTTCAGTAACTTCATTTTCAACATCCAATGCTATAAGAAAATGAGCGTGAGGTTTTCCACACGTCTGCTCATTAAAAACAATTCTCCTTTAAGACACATTCATCAGGGAGAGAGGCAGCACCAAACTGACATCCTCTCTCAAGTGCCAAGAAATCTAATTACTGTTGTCCTACTGTGCTCCAGAATCGAAGCCATTCCACAGAATTTGTTACCACCTGCTGGATAATGGTATTCTCCCTTTGCTGTAATCATGAAGCGTATTTTGAGCTTAGAAAATAATTTTTATGGCATATAAGATACCTCCATATCTAATAAGTGTAGTAAAGTTCTACATGTACCAGAGACCGAACRATTCTTTCTACCATCATAGTTGGTGTCTCCAACCTATCATAATCTTGCAAATCACAGGACTTGATGCCCAGTAAAAGCAACAATGTGAAGTCCTTGCTGGACATCAGATTAGGTACAAACCTTCTAGAGAGGTGGCTCGGCAGGAAGTTCATTTRAGGATCTTCCCCAATTAGTGTTCTCACCACAAGTGATTAGATAATTGCCTGAGAAATGGTAAAGATGTCCTAGAGAGTAATCAGAAAATTGGACTAACAAGGAGACTAATATCATTGCTTAAAGGAAAGTTAATTTAAAACTAGCTGCTATTTCAACAAAATCTGTACAAAAATGATGTGTTGTTACCATGAAATTAATGGAAAATATTTGGCATTAAACATGCTCAAAATGTTCACATTTCTTGTCACAGTAACATTATTCAAAAAAAAAAAAAAAGGAATAAATCTGAGTCAGGCTTAGTCTACTGCCTCTGAGGAACTAGAGGCTCATTACCAATATCATTATCTAAAACTAATTAGCAGTTGGTGAATGTAGCCTTCTGGCACTAGGAAGCTGATTAACATTCCTCTGAAGCAAACTAGGCTAGGTTGGGAGGGCAGGGGAAAATATTTCCCTTTTGTTTCAGCCTCAAATAGCAAAAAAGGGAATTAAATAATTAACTATTTATACCCGTGCACAATGCACCTCAGTTTCTTTCATTAGTCTATAAAACATAGTGATATTGGATATGCTGGAGGCATTTTCATTACTTGACATACACTGAGTTCTCAATTTTTTTGCCTAGTCAAAAAATAAGAGTAGAAACCTTAAAAGTGCAATTTAAATATTTTATTACTATTATTTAAAGAGATGGGCGTATGACTTGTCAAAACAGATTTCACTGGTGTATTACAACAGCACTGTCATTTTCTTCATGAATGTAATTTGTGGCTAAATACATGATGATTAGTGTAATTACCTTCTGTAGTACTGAGTGCATTTAGAGRAGAGGGATGGACCAATACTGAGTATTCCATGGAAAACAATTCCTTTTGTTTCCCAAATAATAGTCCACTTTCCTTCTTTCTTCAATTGAAAACAGGCTGATTTAAAAATCTCAAATTGMATTTTATGTCAAATTTATGTTCCATTAAAAATAAATAAATAAAGAGCCCTGTAGTGTCACGTGTCAACAGACTCTTACTTAGTGGAGACAGTAATATTCAGACTTGCAAATAAAACTTTCAAAAAAAACAGATATTTGTGTTAGAAATTTTTCCTTTGGCTATTATTCAGTTACCATGTAAAATGTGTGTTACCATAAGTAGTTTATGCTCAGTGTAAATCCCCACCATATTGAAAGACCACATGAGCATGAAGAGGTGAAATTTTACTTGCATCTCTGTTCATTTCTAAATAGTTGGAAATACCTGTCTATGCATACATATGAGTATGTACAGTTACACACAGCTAAAATATGTGGAGAGAAAACAGATCGGTCGACTCTGCTGAAAATAAAGCAAATAAAAAAAATCTTTTAGTTAGTATTCTGAACTACTAGATTTAATCATTATGACAGCTGGGAAGGTTCAATGGCCACTGTCACACTGCATCAAGTGCATTACTGACCTCTGGTGGATGCACCTGTTTAGCACTGCCACAGACTTTCCTCCAGCCTAACATAGAAACATAGATTCTCCTTTAGTTCAAAAATATATTTTTCCTTTATTTGAAATAGGACGATGCAAGATTAACYCCTGCTTTTATGATCCAGTACACAAAATAACGACATGCCTAAAGTCCTAAGTAACAAATCTTCATCTACAGTAACATTGCAAAGAATACTCRTTTTCGAAAGGGAGAAAAAATGACTTAAAGCAAGAAATAATATGTCATATTTAAATTTAAAGACCGTATTTGTGCCATACAAGTACTTGAAATTTTGCTCAGAGTCACTTCTTCATAACAAGATTAATTACAATTCTAACATAATGTATGCAACGTTCAAATTGCCTTAGTGAAAAATTAGCAGCACAAAATATCTGTACAAAATAGTGAGCAGTAGCAGTAACACTAAATTGAACTATGTTCATTAAAGTAGAACAAATTGAGAATGCTTAAGCTTCTTAGGCTTTGAATTCTATTGCAGATATTTCACAGGGCTGTATTTAGAGAGCTCAGACTCGAAATCTTCACAATTCATACACAGTGACTACAAATATTACATAGATTCTTCTAATTTTCTAGAGTCAAAGTAATCTGCATGCAAAATCAATACCACTTCTATAAGTGTATGTCTGAATGTTACCATATTTCACGCTGCAGACATTTGATTGTAAGCATTCTCTGATTTTAACCTAGGTTAGGAGGACATCGTGTGGCAGAATAATGCATGAGCAAACTCTTTCACTTTCCCACACTTTGAATAAATAAATAACTTTTAAAGCAGTTGCCCTTTGCAGCCATAAATATAAAAAGTGTTGATTGACTTTGTGAGTGCAGAGGTGATATCTAATATTTATCATTATAACAAAGGACTAGATTACGAGTACGATCTGCAAATCTGTTACAAAACTACGGATGAACYAATGGTTTCAAAGTGAAGGACTACTCGCTGAGGAACTCACATTATAAAATTTTTCCTCTTTTACTACACAGTCCTATTTATAGGATGAAATTTCATCCTTCTATGCACCCAGATTAAATGGTCTTTGCTACAGCAAAGCAATTATTTGTGTACCTGTGACCTGAAAGCATCRTTAAACAACTCTAAGGAGTATTTGAGAGTCTCATCCTATCCCATTAGTTAAATCTCTTCCGAACTCCATGATTTCTAGTGCATGAAAATATTTTTTTTAAAGTCCTAAACAGGTATTTTTGAAATTATATGGTTTCTGTTGTATTTCCCTGAAAATTTTATTATATTAAAATCCTCTAAAAGAGGAAATAATAAATTCTCAGAGTATCAGCTAAAGATGAAACTCGTCTACAGGAGTCTGCTTAAAGTTTAATTTCAAAAACTAAAAAGAAAGCATCTCATTTTAGTTGTAAAACTAGCTGCATACCATGGAATCCATTCAGATTGTTGTTCTAGTATCAGTCTAGGAAATTAGCTATATCTGAAAGGACAAAGAATAATTTAGTATTATGACTAAGAACAGACAAACTACATATGTAGAGTTTCATTTCAGAAATTCACTAAGGAACACGGCAGTTCTCAGTCAGCAAAACAGCTGAAAAAAATAGAAATTCTCAGGAAATTATTCCTTTCTTCCTACTTTCTGGGCAAAGGACATAAGCTCAGCTCATGATATTTCTTTTCTTGAACTACTATTTTTTTCCCCCACTGAATTAGAAAAGCTATCATAAGGACATTAACACCACTTTTCAATGTATTCTAGAAATAAATCCTCCCTGTGGACAGGAAGAACTTTTTAACACTGACTTTAAAGACATGACTGAAGACATCCTGGAACACTTCTGTTTACAGGTCTTTTGTAATCTATACTCAAAAAAAGCCAAACATTTCTTCTGCTGCTGTAGTATCATTTAGCAACCATCTATCTTCCACCATATTCCTACATTTTTTATCAAATACGTATTGCCAAAACAATAGCTGTCCATTCCCGTAACTCACTTCAGTGAACAATCTTTGACATACCTAAACCAAACCTTTAAACAACCCCCTGCAAGGCAGTTAAGACAATGCAGGAAACTGCACTATTGCTTGAAAAGTAGTTAAGCAGCTCACAAACTCACAGGTTAACTAGTCATGAATAAAGCTGGAAAAAGAAAGCAGGATTTAATCAGTGGGGTCCCAGAACAGCTTTCTGACCMAAACAGCTAGAAGAAAACAATCACTTCGTTACTGTATTTTTACTTCTATATCCTGCATTTTTATCAGTTGCAAAAAGCTTACTTAGCAGTCCTRCTGTTAGATGAGGGAAGTTTATTAAGCAGAGGCACCTCTGCTAGCARCAAGCAGAGCTCAGGCCCTTAATTTTGAGGACAATGTTTTTTTAATCACGCAGAGTATCTCAGTACAGGTGAGGTGAATGAAAAAATTGTTTAGAGACTGAGGTTGGTTAGTTTTAACATGACGTAAAAGATGTAATGCCTGCTGCAGCAGAAGATTGAATCCTATGACCCAAAGATTCTCTTCCAGTCTTATGTTCCTATTCTGCAGGCACAGATTCAAAAAACTTCAAACAACAACTGAATCCTGAGACCATAACTATTCACTTAGTCAGAAGCAAAAAAAAAGGGGGGGGGGAAGTAACTCTGGAGTTCAGATTACCCTGATAGAGAAAAAAGGAAAACCTTTTGGCTAAATCACACCATATTCAGAGGCCTATAAGGTCACCCATCTCCTAGTGGTGACAGCAACTAAAATTCATAACTAAGTTCAAAAAAAAAAAAAAAGAAGAAGAAGAAGAAGAAGAAGAAGAAGAAGAAATTTTGCCCTTCTCACCTGCTGCCATCTATCCTGCTGAGTACAGCCAGTAGTATGGAGTTGCTCTTCTTTCATGCTTACTTGCTATCTTCCACTTTATTTGCTTTTGCACTATTTCCTGCGCAAACGCATCAACAGACAGCATGTACAAAAGAAAAAAATATATAGCATCAATAAAAGCAGACTAGTACTGCAGGGGAGGCTTCTATTTAAGCAACTTCAGATCTACCCAGCTGAAGCCACAGAAAGATGAGAAAAAATGTACAGTCAGAAGGTTATCTAATCTCAGCAAGGGGGCAGGGAAAAAGAGGGGTATTTACAAAAGAGCAGCCTGTTTTTAGAACCCTGAAGGCACACTCTCCAAGSTCTATCTACAAAATGCTCCCTGCAAGCCACAGGGAAATCTCTGCATGGCAGGAAGCAAAGGAGCTTGCACAATGGGATTTCAGTCTCACCTGCTCTCATCAATCCTGTTTTGGTAAAGTCAGCAGGGTGAAATGCAAAAATGAGGAACATGTATTTCTTCAGCCATAGTGCTCAGACAGCAAGGAAAAGGCTTGTATCAGCCAATATCCAAAATAACCCAAGGTCAGATTTCCTGGAACTCATTTACAGAGGGTATGCACTAGAGAATACATCCCTCTGCCAGCCTCCTATCTCCTGAATCTCACCAGGCTACTGATTTACATCTTCCACCTGCTGGGAAATCACATGCTATCTACCAATAGGATTTGTCTGCACCATCTCAAGGATCGCTGTCTTTAAGCTCCGGATTGCTGAAGTACAAAATCTCAGGTGACTACTCTTCTGTACAACTCCAGAAGTAATCAGAAGGAGCTTATAGCTGCCTGAGAGAGGCCTACACGATCCTGCTTGGGAGGTGCTCTGAGGGGATTTTCCATTTCATCTTGTTGCCTTCTAGCAAACAGGTGAAAATTTTCTTAAGCCTCTGGGATGACTTGTATTTAGGGTTTTTAAACTTGGCCAAAAAAAAATATTTGTCCAAATAGATGGAAACACAATACACTGGTCTCTAAAGTAAGCACACATTTGGAAAATCTCATGCCTGAGTGAACATCCATAGTTGGCAATAGCTGGTTACCATTTCAGAAGTGTCATTCAACACCAGTGAGAAAATGTCATCATTCTGCTATGTTCTTTATACAAGCATAATATCTTCTCTATAACCTAAGAAACATATGCGTAATCTGAGTAACTGAGAAAAATCTARTAACATAGCAGAGCTATTCATACAGAAGATGAGTCAAAATTACATTTATTTTATGTTGTGAAATAAATACACATGCACATCCAATCTTTGCAAAAACAAAAACCCTCAGTAAAGCCAGATCTACATTTAAAAGTTTTGCCATCCAAGCCAGGTTGGTTAGAAGGAATACAAAAAAAAAAGTGTGTGTGTGTGTGTGTGTGTGTGTGTGAGAGAGAGAGAGAGAGAGAGAGAGAGAGAGAGAGAGAGATCACACAGTTTCTCACTACTTGTATACATCAACGCATTCCACAAAGGCATTACTGTATTAGAGGGGAAAAAATTGCTTTTGACTGTTTATTTTACTAAGTTATAGAGGCAAAAGAATTACATGTTAAAGTTTTTTACACAAGTGTGGATTACCAGTGTAATGTAGTAAAGCTGTAAATAGTCCAAATGTAAATAGGAAACAGTTAACACTGGACCTAAACTAAACAACAAACTTTACACTGACAATCTTTGATATTTAGTCCTAGACCAGAACTTTACAAACAAAATTTTTATCTAACTTGTAGGAGATGATACAGCTGTGATTGTATTAGCAGATGCAAATGAATAGTACCTTCATTACCTTTATATTGTAGTATATATTATGGCCTAGGAGTTGATTATGAGAACTGAAGAACACTCTGGGCATGCTGACATAATAAACTCTTTTTGTAAGAAAAAGTTACAATCAACTTATCATTTTGATGGTTCACTTTTATCACAAACCACAGTAAAAAAGCCTTTGACACTTCATCACGAAAAGCCTTCTGACAACTATTATTCATGGAGGTAAAGTCGAGGAAAAATTTCTTTCTGTATCCTCAGTAATAACATTTATTTGTATCATAAATTAAGTCATAAGAATGTCTTTAAAGACTTTATTTTATCTTAATGGAGTTTACAGATTATCTGTACTTAACATCAATAYAATGAATAAGTACATGTACATATTACCAGAACATACCTGTCTTTATACTTCAATCATTTTTAAAAATTTAAATATGTACATTATAAATATGTAAAATACGTCTTCTGGAATAAGACTTTATGAAAATGTGCTTCTCAAAAGTGTTCAATAAACTGGTTTTGACTATACACTTGGCAATCAATTATTTTTGTAACAATTTTTGGTAAAACAAGTTTTACTCTTGTGCACGACCTTCAACTTGACCAACAGCACATAACACCTTGAGGAAAAATAAAAAGCACAAAACAAACCATCTTTTACTTCTGAGTAAAAACAAAAACATTTCTACATGACTTCTTCTATCATCAGAATATTTTCTTTTGACTGTACAGACACTCAAATTAATAATTACTTCTGAAAGCTTTTATCTAACTTATCCAAAAACACACAGCGAAACAATTACATGGGTTCTCTCCTGTAACAAATTTACTTTGCCTGTATTACTTACATATAACTGTTGCCTGTATACTTGTATATATCTGTCATAAGACTTCACTTGGTCAGGATATAGCCACTGATGAAATTTTCAGCATGCATATCTGCACATGAACTAAGCATGTCATAGTATGTATATGCAAATACACTTGAGTGCATACATRAGTCATAATTTTCAAAAAACAGAAGTCATTTGGCTTAAAATCTTTTTTCCTGGATCTGATTCATCCATATTGCTTACTTTTAAGATCAAAAAAATTCAGCCCAGGTCATTTAATTTCTGGGGTTATTTCYTGATTTTTAAATGCTCTAGTTCGCAGACTTTACATTTATTTTCTTTAATATTAAATATACCTTTTGTCATGATTTCTGCTTTTATTTATAATTATCCAATAGGTATTTGAAGTTAAACAAGTTTTGTRGATCTAAACAATCAGATCATGATCCTGTGGAATTACTGAAGTTATATTAGAACACAAGTAACCTTCCCTCAGGAAAGTCTCTCTGAATTCTACAGGACTGTCTAGCGAACAGTCTTAGTAACGACGAGTAAATGCTTGTGGGATCAGACCCTAGTACATGTTATACTTACTTCTTTTCTGCTTTCTCAAAAAGGGGCTTTAAACTACTACATTACACTTATTTACTGCTCATAAATTGTCACTTGGCATAAATTGTTCTTGCTTTCCCTCTGAATCCAAAACTTTAATTACACTACSTCTGACCTCACAAGCAGACATGCTGAGAAGTTCTCACAAGCATCACACATACCTCAGCAGAACTGATCTGCCACCTTTGCAGTGCTGCTGTGGATRTTTCAGCCTTTAAATGTGCATTGAGAATCTGAGTATTACATTTAATCCTGGCCACCATACGTCAGAAGATTTCTCCAGAAACATAATTTTAAGCTTCTTTTCAATCARTCATAATGAATGACGTTAACATGAGCAAAAGATGTTGTATAGATATTTCTTCTCATAGGTCTCAAATCAGCTGGCAGCAAAAATCTTGACCTTCCCTGTAATYTGCAATTACCCTGTTCTACAAAAGTTTAGTGGAGGGAGACACCACTTCAGTGTTTTACAAGAACACATTTTTAGCATAGTTGCTTAGCTGCTGAATACATATGAACATATAGAAAGACAGAAAATCAGATCAGGAGTTGAAGAGAATACAGATACCTTTAGGGAATTAATTAAAGGCTGTAGCCTTTATAAAAACAACCCTAAGGAACTGGGTAGCACTTAATCAAGCAATGGTTAGAATTACTCAGGCCCAAAATATGATTAAAAACTTGATGTTCACAGCAAGGTACCAAGGGGGAACCAAATGTTCAGGGGTCAGGCATTTTCCAAATGCAGTGTGCTAGACTGCACTCTTCTTTCTCAAATGAGAGGTTAAGGGCACTAACAGAAAGGTTGTACAACCTAAAAACACACCATCTCAAATAYAAACCAGCTGGTTTTAAGATTAGCTGTATGAAGAAGGGGCTTCCCAGCTCTGAGGCTTCTGCTGAATTCTGTACAAGAAAATACTGCCTCTCTTAGCCAACTCTCTCAGTACGTCATGGCTCATACCCCATGCCAGCTCCTTGCCAGCCTTTCATAAACTGCAAGCCATCTTTGACACGCATGCTGCAGGTTGCCAAACCTTGCTTTAGACTGTACTCCAGCAGAATTTCTGCTGCCCAGCAGATACGCTGAGTGAAGAAGGCAGTATCACATGTGAAATGCCAATATGTATAAAGTGGTCCAGAAAAGGGGGGGAGAAGCTTGTGTTTAAAGAATGCTAGTTTTACACTTTTTTTTTTTTTTTCTTTTTTTTTTTTTTTAACAAATGCAAGTTTTCAGTGCTGGATTAATTTCCTGTACACAAAGCAAGTAATTTGCATGTTTAAAGCTACATAAACACTGCAGCTATGGTGCTAAGGTTTTTCAGAGCATTGATAACAAGTTTCTATATGCTGCATTATCTTTACTCACTCGATAATTCTTAGCAAAAGTCTGTGTAAAAAATGGAATTACTTCTGCCTATTCCTTTTTACCTGTGTATCACATTGTATGTTGTTAGTTTCCACTGAGAACAGTATCAAGCACGAGTGCAATAAAGCACAGTGCAATCAGCTACCCAAACAGAGTTTGAATATTAAAATGTAGGGTTCAATTCTGTCAGTACTTTAGTATTCCATTATCAGGCTGTCTCATGGAAATTATTGCATTCATTGCTCAGAGCAAGTCCTGTTTCATTTGAATAAGACTGCAGAATCAGCCTCCTCGCATTGTCTTCCCTCACGGGCCTCTGCTGGAGCTTCTGTAAACAACTGCAGTCTCATAAGGCAAGCCTTGGCAAGAAATCCATAATTTTACTAATTTCACAAGTGTTTGAATTACATAACCCTCTCCAGTCCCATCACTCTTACAGAACTGCCATACTTCTCTGCTTATGCTGCTTATTTACATGAATGTACTGTACAGGAATGACTAATTTACAGGAATGACTGAAAAGAATACAGGTAACAATAACAGTATGTAACTGTATGGTCTGCAACTAATGCTGTAGAATTTAAGAGATATGCTGGATTTCATGCAAAGTCTTGTATTTATCAGTTCTCAGAGATTATGCAGAGTGAAAAGAAATTTTAAATCACAGACAGTTCTCTTAGTTGTGACTTTAAAAGGTAAATACTGTTTTCAAACAGTAACATTAAATACACATAAGATACATTTCCGTCCATGTACCCTCCAAGGCCTTGAAGCTCTCACTTCCTAGGCTAGCCCTTCCTTATTAATATAAGTAAAAGTGGCTTCCATTGTGAATACCCTTATCTTGTATCATGTTTCCCTTTCATTCATCCTAGCCCACTGGCATATCTTTTTAACTATCAGTGAATACAGGGATAATTCATATTCATATTCAAAGGGTAAATGCATTATTTCCTAACAGTCTGGCTGAATATGTTTGCTTTTGGAACCATTCAAACAATGCACACACCTACATGARTCTTTGTATTTAGGTTGGGTTTAGGTTTCTCAAGTGAATCTCCAGTTCACTCCCATTTGCCCTATTTTGTTTCACTCTGCAGAGATCTCCGAGCACAGCTGGACTCCTTTCAAATGAAACAAAGCCGGAAGATGCAATCTACCAAAGCACTTAACGCRCTCCAACTCTTAATGGACTTTCAGTTCACAGGACTAGACTGGAGCTAGGTCCAAAACAGACTCTGTCCTTTCCCCCACAGTTGCATGCAGTGTGCGCATCAGGTCCTCAGTCTTAACTAAAGATTGGCTCTTACTGTACCACACTATTTCCTAATGTAGACATGGACAATACTAGCTCTGGAGAAGGTATTTTAGAGGCAGATATTGTAAGAGATGATGTATTTCCTTCTTCTATCTCCTATCTTCTATCTCCCAATAAAATTTCCTTTGATGAAGTTATTCAGAAAAATAGATCTTTTTGTTTGGATAGGAGGAATGCATGCAAGTTAGTTTTACATATGCCAGAAAGTTCAAGACSGAAACTCCAGGTTCCAGCAATCACAGCCTAGCTCGTGAAACATCTGCATGTACGAAGACAAATATACATGAATATGCGATTTATACTTCTTTTTATTACGCTTATAGTCTGCAGTCATGATTACTGACGYCAATACACTTTAGCTTAAGCTTAAAAACTTATGTATTTATTTCAAAGCAATTTGTAGCAAATAACTTTAGGTAWTTGTTGAAACACTGTAACAAAATGCAAGTTTGGTAAGCACAACTACATCAGTGAGAGAGAACTAAGAAACCTGGTTGTTTAATACAATGCACTTATTTAGCCTGAATATAAACTCAYGATTGATAGAAGTTTTGCTATTTTTGAAGCACTGTTATGGAAAGGCTAAAAAGGCCAGATGGACTTTATTAGAAGAATTAAATTGTTTTTTAATATAACCTTTGTTTTTGTGTCAAACAAACTGGAAAATAAATGTACTTACCCTTAATATATCTTCCTTGAATCTTTGTCCATACAAAAAAGACATAGGTTACTAAAATATAGAGAATTTGTGAGGTAGGGTGAGAAAACTGTTCTATAAGAAATGCAAATAAACAGGGTATTTTTGGTGGAACCAAGCTAAACTCACTGTGGAGTTTTGKACATCATAAAAAACAGTATTAACATTGCAGTTCTTTTTATTTAGTTGATAACTCAACTGTCTTTATGTTTTCATCTGTAGATTATTTTAGAAGTAGTTATTCTGTGGCAGAAATCTCACACACTACAACAGAAAAGACCAACTTGAACCAATAAGAGAAAATATGCAGTGTTCTTAATTTTTACRGGACATATTGCTCAGTCCCATATAGCAACTTTAGGTTTAAACTAAAATTTATAACTTAACAGTATGAAATGTAGTAATGTCATTCTGCAGATCCTGGACACCCTAGTGGATTCCTAACAGGAAGAAGGGAGTCTGCCTTTATACTGAAAGCTCTTCAGTACCTCATATTAAATATATGTGATGTTGTTAAATCTCGGAAACAATCCACCACCAGAACTGGCATTAGTTGTCATTTTCCTTYGCAGTTCAATGAGAAACTAATGCTTGCATGAGTATGAAATACTATTTCCTCTCAAAAAGCGTTCTCTTCAATTTAAGATTGTCAGAGATGGAGGGAGAAACTTTTGTTATTACTATATGCTCTTTATCCTCTACTACATAGTATGCCTCCATGATGTAATCACACATCTAAGTGCACTAAGACAACCGATACACCATAGCCACAAACCATCATGCGGGCTAGACTGAGGAATAGTGTGCTATCACTGCCACAAATAACCTATGAGTGTTCCCTGGATCCCTGTGCTTCCCTTCACCCCGGGAATACAATGATGTTTCTCACTGTATAATCACCTGTGTCTATGTGCACTTCCGAGAGGGCAACAYCACAACATCTCCTTTCCAATGTTCCACTGCCTTGACACAGTTAACAGCACCACTAACATACCTAGTACAGTGCAGTCCTACAGCTTTTCTCTCTCTCTTCAATTTTACTTACCAGATTGCCTCAGTTCCTAAATATGGTAAGTGACACTGAGGAGATACAGTAAGCTGTGATTCTGTGTGGGAACCACAAATAATAGCAGTGCTGTGGCAGAAGAGTGTAGAAAACAGGGTTTAAGTTCTACCTCCACCTGAAGCCCCATTCCATGGGATCACCCACAGCATGTGATCATTTCTATTTTTAAATGTTATATTTTCTAACATGAGTCAGTTACCAATCTATTTCTGATCTCAACAGGAAGGACAGCAGAACAACTTTAATGACAGCTGAAACAAAATTAGAACAGAAAATGGATTGGTTCAGTTCCTTCTTTTACACTACTCAACTTCAGGTGTATCTAAGCCAGTTACATCGACAAAAGAGTATCCATAAGCTCCTTCTGTAGATACCGAGGGTCAGAAACAGCTTTAAGGCATAATTCAAAACACAGCCTAAACTGGGTACTGGAAGGGGCCTGTTCTCTCCAAAGCTTTTACTTAGAAGAGCAGCCAGGTAGCTCAGCCAGCTAAATTAAGTGATTATTTACGGGGTGATGTCGCTAATGGCTGGGGACAGTCACCCACCAAATCAGTCGATGCCAGTAAGAGTCACCTCTCCACCATGCTGGTTTCATTACGGAGTCTGTGCATCTTGAAGCACACTGAGGTCCTGACTGGAGACAGAAGCCTCTGAACACCAGCACAGAAAGGGAAGTATGGCTCCTGGTAGAAGGCAAGCTGAACACCAGTCAGCAATGTGCTTCTGCAGTGATGAAGGCTAGCAACATACCAGGCAGCATTAGCAGAAGTGTAGATAATACACTGGGGGGAGTGATTATTCCTCTCTGCTCAGCACTTGTGGCGCCACATCTAGAATACTGGGCACAGTATTCCTGTAATTAGTTTTGGTACTCAGTATAAGAGAGATATAGACAAACTGGAAGGAGCCCAGAGGGCAGCCACAAGCTAGGGGACTGGAGCACAGGCCATGAGTTGAAACTCAGGGAACCGTTTTGTTTAGCCAGGGAAAAAAAAAAAAAAAAAAAAAAAAAGCTACAGGGAACCTAACTGCAACCATCTACTAGCTAGAGAACAGTTAGAGAAGACAAAAGCAGATATTTCCAGAGGTGAACAGTGAAATGATAAAAGGCAATTCTGACTGTACACAAAAAAAAAAAAAGAAATGCTTCACCATGAGAGCGGGTGAGCACTGGAGCAAGGCCCCAGAGAGACTGTGGAATCTCCATCTTGTGGAGATTGCCAAAACCGCACAAGGCCCTGAGGAACCTCTGAAATTAGTCCTGCTTTGAACAGGACAGTGCACCGCATCACCGCCAAACATCCCATTTTTATGAGTCTAAAATGGAGACTCATCTATCATGCATGTGAAGCTATATGTTAAATATATGACATGAATTTGCTAAAAATTAATTTAAATTAGTTCAAAAAAACATGGTCATATCAACGTGTGACTTAGAAGCCTTTTTTTCAAGGCAAAATAGTGATACTCTAGCTACAAAATTACAATAAGAAGAAAAGGATTATAAATCCTTAGTAATAGACTATGATGTTATTGATGACCTCTCACTATTAGAAGAACAGCAAAATAAGCTGGATAGCACTRGAAATGCAATCAAAAATTAGGGTAGATTTGAACTAATTAAAATATTAAATAGATAAGCTTCATTAAAACTGCAGAATGATTGTGTTTTCTGTACTATATGCTGTTGCTTTTGAATCTAACTGATCTATCTCATGATTACTTTGGAAAATTTGCAGAGAATAACAGTAATCAGTATGTTACAAAGACATTAATAAAAATACTGACCATCTTGATGTAAAAAGACATGGATTTTGGTGGATAATGTATAAATAGCTCTTCTAATAGCTCAAAAGCTAAAAGTAATTCTCAGCAGCAAGGCTGTCCTTAAAGCTAGTTACATGTGACAGAAATACTTCTAAAAAGGGAGGAGGGAACAATCAGTGCTTGTTTCCAAGCTGTTTTGACTGTTGACAACTCAGTTTCAAGGTAAACAGAACATGCAAACAGAATATGCATAATATATACAGTGTGCTCATATTTGGAATTTACATCTGTATTAGGTAAACTTGTAAATGTGTATATAGATAAGTATACGGCCAGGCATGGATACACCAAAATGCTTAATACAAATACGGAGGGGCTTTGTTTAGTTGCCTAGCAATAAGACCTGGCTCCTGGAAGCTAACAAATACTGATTAGAGAATGGAATATAATTATTTAATGCATCTGACGTATTGTRCAAAAAGGCATATAAGTCTGTTTAAGAAAGGGAAATGCAACGCCAGGAAAAGTCAATTCTATCCAGTGAAATCTATCCAGAAAATATGACATAGCCACCACAATACCTAAATTAAAGGAAGCCTCAGTCTGTTCAGTTGGTCAATATTTTTCATTTTTCCTCTTCTTTTAGCAGAAAGTCTAATTCCTTTTTGGCTAATGGATCTGTTTTTGAATAGCTTTGTCTAACTTTGCCCAACCTCCTAAACAGTGTTTGGAAGCTATATATAGACAGTTTAAAACACTAAAATGGCTGAACATTATGGCACTCCTCTTCTTGGAAAATACAGTATGATTGTACTGGAATGTTTGATGATATTTACTACACTGGTGGAGAGGCAAAAGACCACGTTAGGGTTTTATTTGCTATGAAGAGTTTTAAAATTTCATTGTTGCCTTTTAATATGTTTATATGGTCTCATTTCTCAGTTCTTAAAATATTACAAGTGTTTCGGGGTTTTTTTCCTCCATATTTAAGAGCTAGGACAGGAAGGTCACAAGCTAAGGATAGGATAAGTTGAGCACAGAGTGGAGATACGTCCTGTATTTACATTGATTTTTTTCCCCTACAGTCTAAATGGAAATAGATTACTCTAAGTTTCAAAATGGGAAAAGAGAGGCCAGTGGATGGGATTTCAGCATTAAAAGCAAGTAGGCTTGTAATGTGCTATCCATGCATTATTTAAACTTGAAATAAGACATGTAGCAATTCTTTATGCCGTTTCAAACCTCTTTAAAACATTCTTCTTTAGCAAAGTCTTTCCAACAGTACTTTCCAAAATTTGCTCCTGTAGGAGCTGTTACTTATCAGTATTTAATTAGTCTGCTTGTGACAGAAACAGTCATCAGATTTCCCTCATCTGTTCTGTTACATGAGCATAAATCTAAAGTAACTCCACAGATTTCTTGTGTGACATACTCAGGGTTTGTCTACAAAAGGAAATAAACATATAGTAAATTAGTCTGAATTTATAGTACCGTACCCACTGTGAACTAACTCACTGCATAAACATTCTTACTACACAGAAAGCAAAGGCAGCATATCCCATTTTGGATATGGATTAAGTTACTTTGAACAAAAGACAGTCCTAATAAAAGCCAAAGGTTTAAGTTTCAGTATCAGAAGCAGCAACTGTCCTCCATCTAGACCTACCTATCCTTCTTCTTAAATATACCCCAATTTAATTTAGGGGTAGTTGTAGATACCCTATACAGCTTTGCACTACAGAATAAAAATACCCTTCGACTGTCCACAAAGTAAGTTTGTATGGCATAGCCCATAACCTCGTACTTACATAACACTAATTTTCCATGAAATGAATTTCTTAATTTCTTAGTCTCCTTTCCCCCACTGTATGATTACTACATAGACCAATTAAGTAGATCTTGATTTGTTGTATTGTGACTCCTTTGTCCTTGTTATGGCAGTATAAAATACCCTTAAACAACACATAAATTATATTTACTATATGAAATATCTTAATATAATTGGATCAGCTACATTCCTAATACTGGTATGTTAAAGGAACTAAGAGGCAATACTATTTATTGGCACACAATCTTCAGAGGACACTTCCTGTTTGTGAAGATCTGTCAATAAGGAATAGATGTGCTGAGACAAAATGCATTGTTCCTAAACCTTCTTGCACACATCTACGATTCTGAGATGCTCAAAAAAGTGCAGTCAGCCACCTTTACTTATCTCTACTGCAGATCCTCAAAACAACTTGGCTTTAAGCAATTCACATGGCCATATAAAAATTCAGAATCTTATTGGAAAAAAAGCTGCAGAGGCACTCGGCACACAGACCTGGCCTTGATYTCTTGTTGATTCTCACAAGTACTACAGAGATTTCAGAGATTTTTCCCAAAAGAAACAAGTTGGGTAGAAACCTCCAAGAGGGAAGTAATCGCCTTCCTCTAGATTCCATGTTTAGGACAACACAGTAATGTTAGCACCTATCCTGACATCAGAAGTACAGAATCCAAGCTTAACATTTTTCCCATGCCTAAGAAATAACAGCTCAAGCTATTAATTTGACTATCATACACATCTGGAATGTGAGCATCAATCTATTCTTTATTCCATTTATTTTAATTTCTTTTGCCACGTCACAACAGATGTATCGTATAAAGTGTGAAGTCTTCATTCATTGTGAAAGTAGTATATTCTACAACCCAGTTTTGTATCTCCACATCACTATCTGCTTAAAAGCCATTCAAGATCTACTGCCCATTATATAACAAAGACTGTATCTAATTTGAATTGAAAGGAGTAAGTATTTATAAACATATTTACACGTGATATTCACTGCTTGTTAACAAATTCATTTTGTCTCATGCTGAGCTGACACATTCAGTGATTGATTCACATTAAAGATGAAACATGTTGAAATTCAGATGCAGGATAAATCCTCCATTCACTTGCCAATAACTTGCTGTGGAACCTGAAGAACTTGACAAGAATGATAGAATACTAACGTCATTTAATCAGTAACTTATAAAAAGAAATTGTCAGATATTAACAGTCCTGTGTTGATAATCTTTAAAATTGTTTTCTTGTAAATAGAAAGATTTCATTGGCATTGATAATCCGTGCTGTGGTAAGTTGTCAACATACAGCAAGACACCATTACCTTACTTTCTAATGCTTCACACTACACAGGAAACCATACTAGCTCACACCTTCAACCAAGATCCAGAGATCCTCATGACTTATAGGTACTCCAGTGTGGAGGATGTGAAAGGGAGATCCTCTTTGAAGACTCAAGTCAGTCTTTTTACATTTCCACTATGAAATGTGATTACTGTTTTGTATCTTTTTAATCTAAATCATTCAGCAGTAAATACTCAAATATTGTCTTAATAACTTCATCTGATAATATATTACTAAATATAAATATGGTACATATATATATACAGCCCAAAATATTGTTCTAATTTGGACTAAAATTAAAGTGCCTCAAGCTATTTAAACTCCACTCCCTGTATCATACAACATACTAACAAGCTAGTAATGCCTCTCTTTCTTCAATTAGAGGTCAGTATGGTGCACTGCATTAAGTGGTCTTCCCTTCTTCCTTTCATTACCATCCATTCCACAAACCTTGCATTCATAACCTATTTCTAAAACCTCTTTCAAAAATTAGTAATTCTAAGGTCTGCACAAATTATGCAACTGAGTAACAAAAAAGGCATTCTGGTGCATGAACACTCTGTAAGTTTACATGTGCAGATTTGGAGATCTGTGTTCACAGTCGAAGTAACCATACTTGAAACTGGCATAAAGCAAAAGGGTTGAGYGCTCTCATTGTAAGCAGGAAATACCCACCCCTCTATCTTTGCTGTCCTCTTAGCCAGGTAAGCCTCAGGCATATCCTAGCTATGAGACAAGATGTTGTCCCTTTAAGTGAATTTCTGTGAATTCTCCCTCTTACACTCCATGAAAGCAAATTCAGTAGTATAACAGTCTGATCATAAATTTTTAGAGGCAATAATTACAATTTCAGTTATACARGTTAGTCAACAGATTATAATATCACACAGTGGAGATGGCATCATAAGAGGCTAAATCATTAGCTGACATCTAAAGGAAGCCAACAGCATTCTCCGAAAGGGTTTCTGCCAGACTACCCTAGTTGCAGTTACTAATGATCCCCTTTCAAGAACTGAGTGACAGCAATTCTGAGAGGGGACCACAGTAGTGACAGCTTCTTGTAAAAAGAAAGAGACGTTTGAAACATCAGTGCCAATCCTTTTATYATCAGCTCTAGCAAGGCTGAGGAGTGAGTTTCTAACATGATATTTTTCTTCGCTTACTATTCAGCAAAATTTCTTGCTGCAAAAGCACCATTTGAATCCTGGGTTCAGTGATTCTGAGATCTTACTAACCTAGAGTACAAATTCTGAAGTGTTTTTTCTCTTCCCCTTGAGAGAYGACTAAGCCCCAAAGAAAACAATGCTTCTTAATAAAATTTAGAGGGTTTACTAAAAATAACCTATGAGATGAAATTTATCAGCTGTAATAAACAGATAAAATTCTGGATTTGACTTTACATCTGGAAAATAAATACTGTAATGATGCTCTGCATTTTTTAAAGAAGCCTGAAGACTTCTTGTAGATTCTTTCTGTCTCAAAGACTTAAATCAATGAAATGACACCTGAAAAAGCAGGAGTGATAATCTGTTTAAATACTGATCAAATTTTGAAGTATTAACAAGGATGTGTTTTTCTGATGAAATATCCCTTGTCTCAATACAGGCTTGTATCTTGTGAAACCCACTCGTCCTGTAAAGCTTTCAGGAAAGAGACCCATTATCACAGTAGAGGATGTTGTTACAGATAAAACCTGCTTTTTATCACTTGGTGTCCACTGCYTTGCAATTTTTGTTCACACATTAAAAACAGTAATAAAACAGCTATCTTCTAATGGGGCTAGATTAAAAATCAGATTTGGGTTGTTTGAAACAGCTTCACTTTCTCTAAGCAAGCAAACAAGTACCCCATCACTCYGCTCCCAGCTACTACTCTGAGTGCTGCTGCATTTAATGATTCAATAAAGTCAAAAATGAGCCAATGTAAGTCAGTAAAGTAAATAATATGGATAAGGTGCTGAGTCAAATTCCTCCCTGCTACAACTAACATTAAGCCAGTCATTGCAAGGCTATGTCCCTTTGTGTTTGCTCAAGGCCTAAAAGGAGTTCCGCTGGCTAAAAAATATAGTATTAGGAGACTACAGGAGGAAATCAAGGCTTTTGATGAGCTCCAGAGTGGTTTTCATGTCATTCTTTTAAGTATTTCAATGCACGCATACTCAGTTACTCTCACAGTAATCTAAACAATATTCAGCTTCATTTCTAGAAAATTTTGTAACTCAACACAATGACATCTCTATGTCGGGATCCAGCTATTTACATCTGAAGCAAATACATTATCTGTGGGCAGATATAGTAATTTGAATTCACTGTATGTATGACTTGTGTTCCAGATGCACATCATGTAAGTACCTGAAAGTCTCATAAAATTCAAATCTTTTAAGTATATCATTTGTATTCACCTGAATAACTACCTAGTATGCAATTACGCTCACTTGTATTTCCTCACTCTTGAAAAAAATAAAATTTATTTCCTTCTTACCACAAAAAAACAGAAACTAGCCCCAGCTGGAGATATTTGAATACAGGTATTTTACCGAAAGCATATATACAGCTTAACTTTCCCCACCATCACCTCTCAACTTGCAAATCTTCATGAGATTGCTCCCCAACCTTAATATATGGGTTCCCACAATCCCTGTGGCTGCATGAGGCTGTTGCAAGGGRTGGGGAAGGTCCCACCGGCTCGGAACCAGCCAAAGAACCAACTTTTCATAATCATCTCTTTTCATACCTTTCAAATTTATTCAAAATTGCACAGGAGAGAATCTGTACAAATGGCACCATGTTGTTTAAGTATATCCCTAAAGCCTCTTTTATCACTTGTTAATGATTATTCATCTACTAATTTCACTAAATGTGAGTGAAGCTGGCTAGCTGGAATCAATTCTGTAATGCTGAAATGCACTGGACTGCCCAAGATAATTAAATATTATCAATCCACAGAATATGTTTAACACTCTCTCCTGTAAGTTTTGCTATATGTCATAAATTCATGCCACATGAAGACAGAAATACCAGTTGGTTAACAAAAGCTAGCTTCAGTGTATCTAGTTCTTTCTTTAACATCTGAGGGTCTTCAGATGTGGAACCTGGTATAGGTCCCATTCTGATAATGGTTTTGGTTCTCTTCTTCCTTCTGTCTTCCCAAAGTAGGTATAAGTAACAATCTAGATCTGAATGGGGAAAAGGCATCTTCTTGCAAGGCCTTTAGAATCCAAACTGTTTTCACCAAAATAGGAAAAAAATGAGGTAATTTCAATATGTAGATACAATTGCTTTAAATAGATTAAGGAATAAAATTTGTCAATATGAAAATATTCTACAGAAATGCAACACAATTTTAACATAGGCTGGATATAGTAAAGCGAAACACATGTCAAACAATGAAAATGCTGTCTACTGTAATYTAATAATCTAATGTTCTTGAACCTATTTAAAAATGCAGATTTGTAATAACATACTCATGCTTAAAACAAGTAGTAATCATTTTTGTTACRGTATGAGAAGATCTTGAACTTCTCTGACAACTAACTATGGAAAACAGGACTTCACTGACTTCCAAAAGGTTAACCTAGATCTATAACCATTTGACTAATTTCCTGTGTTTTTGCTTCCTCTTGATGACTAAAAATGCTATGCAGATTTTCCTCGTCCTTCTTCTAGCTCAGGTGGAGCTTTAGTGCCCAAATAACAGAAAATCTGGTCCTTACAGAAACCTAACAGATCATTAATGTCATCCTCTGTCATTAATGTAAACTATATTAATGGTAATCATTTAATGATAACTATTATATATGAATACTAACTTAATTTGTAAGAAGTCATGCACATTTTACATTTCTGCCAATGGAAATGTAAGGCAAACAGCAAAGAGTAGCTAAACACATCCTATAAAAACTGTTCCCTACAAGCAACTAATAGTATATATATAYGTTCTGTGGGGTATTCCTAGCATTTTCTAGACACAGCCCCACAAATAAACCGTGACATAGCATTTTTGTCAATAAAAAAGATATTACAAAAATTACATCGGTAACACAAAGTGCAGCACTTTAATAGTAGTACGTAACTACCTACTTATGATTCAGGATTCAGCAATAATATATTTCTATAAAGAACAGAGTCATGCTGTGCAGTATAGGACACTGATGCTCTTCCAGCTCAGTCAGCTATAACTTGTCAGCTCCATTAGGTGTTTATGGTAATTATTTCCTATGGAAGATGACTGCCACAAAACCACTTAAGAAAGAGAATCACAATGGAATTAAGCCAASATGTTTTAAAACTGAAACAAGGGCTACTACTTCTTGAACATTGTACAATTAAATCACAAAACTCACTGAGATATGGTACTTCAGGGGCCTAAATTATGTGTCAAAATTAGACATTAATATAGAAAATTGTAACACTAATAACTATAAAATGTACAGATGATAAACATATTCTTTTAGGTAATTCAAACATCAATTRGCAGTTGTTAGGAGAAATAAATGTTCTTCTCTTTATAAATAATGAAATGATAAATTATAAAGCTTTCCTACCTGATTTTAAAGCTGTTGCTAGCTGATCTCAGAAACGTAACATTGGACTATGTTGTCCAGCACGGTTACTACGCTGATCCTGCAGAGTATGAACAAATGTATCATTTTAAAAGACTGGAGAACATAAGAATTTTGCAGCTTACATGTTTCATTGAACTAGACCTACTGAGGAGACAATTGCTGTTTTTTTCCCAGCATATTCTGAGAACACATATGCAACTTCCTCTTTGAAAATTATGATACTTTTGCATTAGAATAATTATATTGGCTCAGAATATTCACTGTTCTAAATAGGACTGCGAAAGCAAAGCAAGCTGGACTGGTATAGACATTACCTCACTTTTTTTAGCTACCTATATAARCATTTACAGACAAAATATCAGCATCTCTGACACCTTAGTAGTGTACAGGCAGTTCTCACTGGCTCATACAAAGTCACACTCCAAATATCTTTCCAAAATTTTTTACAAAGAATGACCATGACAATCTGTGCAATTTTAACTSCTAGACTAACTGTTATACTCAAGAAAATCTAGTGAGTCTTTAGGGCCAGAAACAGAGAATGATGAGGAGAAATTCTCCAAATATATCTGATGGACTATGAAGGATTGGTTCTGAGCAGCAAGAACTCTGGAGGCTGAGTTAAGGTAAATGGAGCAGCATTTCTAAAGACAACTGGATGAAAGCAAAATAACTGGTTTTAACAGACCCAAGATCCAATAAATCTACTGGAAATGATTTTCAAAAGAAACGGGAAGTGGAGAAGTGATCTCCCCAGTGCAGGGGTTTAAAAGTCCAGCACTGTTTAGAAGGATTCAAATGCTATTGCCTCTGTGAGTATTGTTAAATCAGCCTCACTAAAGGTCATCACAGAGGATGCTTCTGAAGAAGAAATATATGCCAGCAAGTATTTTTCAAATTAAAATACTATAGAGAACAACCACAAAGCTTTATAAAGTGCCTTCAGCCCATCTCTGCCATATTGTACAAACTAGGCACTCTATTACATGTGTTAGTGCATTTTTCCAAAACACAAAGCAAACAATTCTTACAATAGTGCATCTGTACGGAATAAAGTATTTTCCAAGTGTCACAGCATTCCTCTTCAGTAAAAGTGCAGAAAAGAATTATTAAAAATGAAAAATACAATTTTTTCCAGTTCTTTTCCCAGTCCTTCCTTCTACAGGGAAGATGTGCTTTAGACAGACTCTTATTGTAAGAAAACTTACATATTTGGCTAAAATGCTGGTGCCAGCTTCTTCATTAATGGGTCAGGAACTATAAATCATCCTGGAAAAGAACAGTTCAGAGTCACAGAAAAGGCAATCAGAAAAGCTGCTTGGTATGTAAGAAGGTGCATTGGGGAAATTGGCATGGAGTAAGCTATGGTGTGAATTTTCAATAAATTAGCTACACTACACTAGTTCTCTCTATGGATGCTTTGGTTCATATTACAKCTATACTACATAATGGGGCACTCTGCCTAAAACCCAGCCTAGCCAGATCTAAAACCAGTACAGCAGCATGAACATAGTGATGAGATGTAATGTTGACTGGAGACAGTACAACGCCACACTACTGCAGCTACCCTGTTACCAGAACTCAGCCTACAATTTCCACCCAGCAATGCTCAGGTTTGTAATCATTGCAATGTAATCTACTATACAGGATAAATCAGAGTGATTCCAACTTGGCAGTAGCAAGGAAAAGCTCYCACTTTTGGAAACTTCCTTATCCACATTTTGTGTGATGTTTTGGTAAATGACAGCAGCAGCTCTGGGTTCTGAGCTGGGCCATACACACAGCAAGAGGCGCTCCTCTTCCTCTCAGCCAGATGCTACATGTGGTTCTGTGCCATGCAGCCTGCAACACAGTAGGTTTCTCATAGCACTTCTTTACAGACAAGCCCTCTCCTCCACCTAGCTAGTGACAGTGCACACATGCTGAAATTATACAGACTCTACAAGTTAAGACTGAAATCCAGAAATACCACTATGTCAATTGTAATCTAGACACTTTGAACTAAAGCATCACTGACATTCAAGGTAAGTGGCAGACAGGAAGGGGGAAGGTAAAGTGCAAAAAGATGATGGACAATAAACGAGGTAAGGCTACTAATGGGTGAAAGCTGCTCCCAAAGCTGACAGTTACTGAATTCTGCTTGCTTTTTTTTTTTTTTTTTT
>NW_028186634.1:4938468-4973040 GCF_003343005.1 Rhea americana | reverse complement strand
TTTATGGAGTCAAGGGGGCAAAGAGGAAAAAAAAGGTCTTGAGGTAAATTTCTTACAAGATATTGGGCTGTTACATTATCAGACATGAATAATGGTGTGTCTTCCATATTAATTTATGAAATTTAAGAAGCAGGTGAGAGGTATAAGGCATTTCATATATATTTTTTTTTTGTCCTCTCTACTATAGTTTACTGCCTTCATCTACTCTGCTAGTGGAGCTGATATATGAAGCTTGCAAAGTGTGGCACAGATAGGAGAGAAAGCTATGAGCAGCCAATGGCAGGAACTTCTCAGGTTCCCACCTGGCAAAGTGCTGTGAACTACGAAATAATATATATCCTGCTGATCGGAAAGAGACTTAAACCTAACATGGGTGTTTCACAGGATTGAGGCCTGAACGAACAAACACAATTTTAGTAAATCAATGATCATTTGCTGTTACTCTCCTACTAAATAAATCTAGTTTGTTTTTTCTGTTGCTATAGTAGCAAATATTCATAGTGTACTTAAAAAAAAAGCAAATAAAAGGTGATGCTTCAGTCTATTAATATCACTTACTATGCTTTGAAGGTTTTTCATCCTCCACAGAAAAAAAAAATGCAAGAGAAATTCTCCTTTATTTTCTTTTGTAGGGATCTCTGCCTTATCCTGAGTTGGAATGCTCTCTGGGAACAGTGGGAGAATATTCTACCATCAAAAGCAAAATAAAACCTTGCTTTCATGTCAGTTTTTAAAACTTTCAGGTATTTTATTACAATTTTTATTCTAAGAATATTTATTTAAATAACATAATCTGGTTTTAATATTGCTTTAAGTCTTGTTGGCTTTGCTGTTGCATCTGTGCCCTTAGACCCCTTCTTTCAAACTTAATTCCAGTGATTTCAATGGGGTTCTGCACAGTTCTGTTCTTGCAGATTCACGTGCAAGCTATGTAAGTCCACGTTGTTGAAAATGACAATAGCTGAATGCAAAAAAAGTATCATTATATACAAATTCTGTTTTGAAAAGTACCATTCATAGTTATGTCCACCCTTATGCAACATGCGTGCTTTCAGATAGTTTGTTCAAGATTTTCCATAAACATATGTAAACTGCTCTTGTCCTCAGTGCTTATGTGTATGATAGAGAAAACCATCTTGAATAAATTTCATCCTAGATAAGATGAAATATAAGAACTCCTATATGAAGGCACCCTTTGCGACCTTATATAACTCTTGGGACACAGTGGCACATTATGCTGAAAGCATTAGGAATGAGGTTGGCACCGGGAAACTGGAAGTTCTGTAATACCATTTGTTGGGACTTGCTAACTGAACCGTTCAAGAGTTAGCCTATGTATCACTTTCTCCCAGTCATCTGAATTATGAGTCACACAAATCGAAAGCAGAAGGTGTGTATGTGTGAACAAAGCAGATGTGGATGCTTGTGGGGATCTGCTGTCAGATTTACTTCACCTGTGTTTTTTTTTTTTTTTTTGGGGGGGGGGTCATGCCATATCTAGAACAAGTAAGCGTAATTCTTTAGAAAATCTGTGTAGCTGCTACCTCAGTAAATGACCCAGGACTGGGACACAGTTGCTACTGAACAATAAAATTCCAGATGGTAACTCTTTGGAAGTCTTCCATGACTCAGACTTCCACCTTCAGTTTTGTTAAACCGAATAGGTGCAAGAAAACCTCACCAGCTGTTTGCTTACCACAGTAAACACATAAAAATGGCACACAGGTTCAAGAAGCTTGGTTGTACAAAGCTTGCTTGCAGGATGCCCTACCATGGAGAGGATAGTTAACAGCTAAAAACACGCAGAAATACAGCTTCCATACCAAGAAAGTAAACCTGAAATTGGATCCATATAGCTCTTGAGGCTCAAATGGCAAGCCTCCTCCCTCGGATCTGATTGCAAGCTCAGGGCCACAGCCTACAGCTTGGAAACGTTTTACCACAGCCTCAACGAAATTTGAAACATGGTCACACTGAAGTAAAATCTAGGTTAAAAAACCCGAGAACTTATGTATACACACATACATATAAAGCCGTCTCTGCTATGAATGTGACAGAATCAACTGTAACTCACACAGAATAACTTTGAGCCTCTAGAACTGGGGCTCTGTAATTGCTTAAGCACTGGAACAAACAGCGATGGAGAGACGCAGCCCAGCTGTCTCCATTAACTGGGTACGCCATTTGCGCAGATTTCCCTTCCCCCTTAGGCTCKCTCCCCAACCACGCGGCGTAATTGCTTTCTTGAATACGGGTACTGCACTGCGGCGCTGATACTGTTCAACCAAACTTTCTCCGTCCTCCTCCCACTGCTACGTTAAGACCACCCCTTTCCTCGGTTGCGATTGGCGAGGCGGGCGGGGCCCTCAGCAGCGATTGGTGGTTGTTAGCGGGAGGTGGGGTAGGTTGCGTGAAGGGTAATAAAGTTAGTGGAGCGGCCTCACTGCGCGTTAGACGCGGCAGCGAGTCGGCTCTCTATGGAGGTGGCGGAGGGAAGCGTTGGGAGGCAGCTGCTCCTGCTGTGGTGACTCGGAGACTCGCCCTGTCCCGCGCGCTTCCCCCCTTCCCCTCCCCAGCCCCGGTCCCCGGCTCCCTTCCCCTTCCCCCTCCCCTCTCTTGCCTTTTCCCTTGCCCTTGGTAGCCGCCGGGACCCGGGGAAGCTGACAAGGCCTTAGGGAAGGTGAGGAAATCGCGACTGGTGAAGAGCGCTCTGGGGCTGCCGGGGAAGAGGTGGGGGAAGATCGGTACTGCTGCAGCCACCGCTTAAAATGGCGGCTCCCCGAAGTGGCCGCCATTTTCTCGTCGGCTTCTTCTCGCTTTCTTCCGCACAAAATGGCGGCTGGGGTCCATGGCGGCTTCTGTTGCCTGGACCCGGATGACCGTGGGCGCTGAGCAAAGCGGATAGACGCGATTGCCACCCCTCGCCGGGCGGGGAATGAAAGCCGAGCAGCATTCTCTGAGATTGGAGCTGATTACGGGCGGTGAGGAAAACYGGGTCGGTTAGTGCCGGTTTGTAGCTCAGCCCTTCGGGACAGCGGATCAACGGTGGGTCTCTGGCTACGACCACCAAGGGCGCGGGGGGCCCCGGATGCCCGAGGGGCTTGTCCTTGGGAGTCGCCTCGGGACACGCGCCCGGCCGCGGTCTCCTTCGGGATCCGCATTGCTGGGGGGGAGGGGATGGGATTGCTTGTCGTCCTCGCAGGGTGGGTGCGAGGGGTTTTTGTTTACTTGGGGTTTCTTCTTCCTCTCGTATCCTCCTTTCTGTGCCTTCTCGTGGAGGGGGGAGAAGACTGCAGAGAAGCTTTTTTGTGGGCAGGAGCTTTGCCTCGCCCTTGTTTCCTGTTGCGGCGAGGGAGCCGCGGCGGGAGGTAGCGGCCGCCTTTTACCCCCCCTCACCGGCGGGGGCTGGCGCTGGGAGCCGAAGAGGCGGTGGCGGGGGAGCGGAGCCCGCTCGCCTCCCTCCGAGAGAACAAAGAGCCGTCCGTGCGCCTGGCGGCGGCCGAGCCTGGAAACGGGCGGCGCCCGGCGCCGGGGGGAGGGGGGCGCCGGGAGCCGGCCGCTCCATGCGGCAGGAGAGTGGCGGCGCCCGGCGGGGGGCGCCGCTGCGCTCCGCGCTCTCCCGCAGCCCTTTTGTTCACGGCGGCCATGTTTGGTGCCGCTCCTCGTTCCGCGGCGCTCCCGGCGCCCTGGCCTGGGCCGCCGGGGGCCGCCGGGGCGCTTAACGAGGAGCGGCGTGCCCGGCAGCGCGTCTCGGGCTGCCGCGGTCGTCTTGCCTCCGTGCGGTAACGTCTCGGAGCTCATGTTTGGCATCTCAAGCGCCGGAGGCCTTTCCCTGCTTCTCAGGCGTCTTTATCACCGTGGTTTACTTCCTGTGACATTGCTGCGACGAAATTYTACATTCCTGTCGTTCAAGATAGAAACGATGGGGTGGTTGTTTCCCCTTTCTCTTTAATTCGGTAGTGTAACTGTTCGTTTCTCATGTACAACATATCCTGTCTACTGTATTAGACTTCTATTTGGTGCTTCTCACTGTAAAACGAGTGTTGCCCTTAATGCTGCCATAATTAGGCATATCCATAAAGGGGTCATATTAGTTATGCTATATGAGCATAAAAATAGTCGATCGTTAAAAGTAGTGATAGAGCTGTTGCTGAATGCAGTATCATACCCGAATTCTTGGGGTTGACATAGGAGAAGGCTTGTTAAGGCATTTCTTGGTCTTTAGTCCATCCGTCCCCTGTCCCCCAGCTTTGTGAAAACATGGCAGTGATGATTAATTTTGCCTTGTTGTTGGTATCCTGASTACTAAACTTTCCTGCCTTCTACCAAGTTCAGGGTTTAGTGCCTTCTTCCTCCCCTCCCCCCAACCTGCCCCAACAAGTATTTGGTTGTACCAGTGTATTTGTATATTTTTATTGATGGGGAARTGCTTTAAGTTAAACACTATGGTTGCTAGTAAAACAACCGTAATATAAATGCTTGATTTGTCTTTCTAGGTTTTGTTTTTCCCCACCCCGTCAATTTAATTTTATTCTTTTGAAGATTCTTCGTTGTCAAGCCGCCAAAGTGGAGAGTGCGATTGCAGAAGGGGGTGCTTCTCGTTTCAGGTACTGGTGCTTTTTTGATTTTGGTGAYAATCGGCAGTAGAAGCTCTGAGAAAGTTTAAGTGCGTTTTTTTTTCTTTTTAGGTAAAAGAGTAGTTAGTGSAGTACTGAAATGTAATTGAAAATCCTGGAAATTAGAGCTTAAACAAAACTACTTTATTGTTTTTAACAGTGCTTCTTCGGGCGGAGGAGGTGGTAGGGGTGCACCTCAGCACTATCCCAAGACTGCCAGCAACAGGTACTTAACCTTACTCTGAATAGGCTTTTAAGGCAGAGAATGCAGTGTTGTGAATGCTGAGCTCAATACAGAGTAGCTTTAATAAGTGTATATGAAGAATGCTTGCTGAGTTTTATAAGTTGTATTTTTTTTAAAAAAAACTTATTTATTTAATTTTATGAGTAACTGCCATTCAGTCTCTGAATCTGCTTCTATCATGATATTAAGTGGACAGAGTTTTTTGTCCTGTRTATTTAATTTCTAAGATTTAGAGAAGGCATTTGAATGTTTTATTTTGTATATGTGGAGGGCTTTTTTCCTTTCTAGCTGTTCAGTGAATATTTTACTATGCAATAGATACTGCAGTGTTGCTAGGGCTGATTAGGTGTCTGCTGTTATCAAAAGCAGTAATGGAATTTCAGTATCTGCAGTATTTACAATAAGATAAAAATGCCAGCTCTTGAAACTGCTTGTTTGTTTAAACAAACTTCAAAACTTCATAGCGAGTTCCTGGGGAAAACCCCAGGGCAAAACGCTCAGAAATGGATTCCTTCACGAAGCACTAGACGAGATGACGACTCCGCAAATGACAAAGAACGACATGATGCAATCTTCAGGAAAGTAAGAGGGTAAGTTCTGTTAAGATTCATGTTTTCTTTTCGTATTTATAAACAAAATGGAAGTCTGGTGGCTCTTTGGGGATTGATTTATTTTTTCCTCATGTGGAATGAGACAGTAACCAATGGGCCAGCAGTAGCAAACACTTGCTGTGCATTGTAAGTCACTCTTTTGAGAGAATGTTTTCTTCATGGTAGTGTTTTGAAACAAGCACATGCTCTAGTGTCTGGATGAATGGAAGAATTGCCTTTCCTTTTCTGTCTTAATGTTTGCTAAGTTAAAATTAGGTCTTACTTAAAATTGCTTATACCATGTTTGCAAGATCTGTAATATGTGTTCTCTTGTTGTTTTTTCCCTGCTAATTTAGCATACTAAATAAGCTTACTCCTGAAAAGTTYGACAAGCTATGCCTTGAGCTCCTCAATGTGGGTGTAGAGTCTAAGCTCATCCTAAAAGGGGTCATACTGCTGGTAAGTTGGCTGGGGGGATGTTTTTCTATAATACGTCTKTCTTAATGTGGTAAGAATAGAGGTTGGCTATTCTTGATTGGGGCACAGAAGTCAAGTAGTTGATAGTGTTTGATAATCCAAACAAATAGAGGAATATCAATTCCTTTCGTTGTAAGTGGGGTATGTTGGAGGGGATAGACTCTTAACTTCTGTTGTAGGCTTAGAATTACTAAGCATCACAAGAAGTCTCTCTTTCCCTCCCACCTCCCTTGTTTTTGAGACACTAGGTTCTAACCTTGTTTCTCCCTTTCTATCCCTCATTTTATTTGCTCATCAAGCCTGGTAGTCTTTAAAAAGCAATCCCTGTGACATTTTCATACACTGGTTTTAATTACATGAATTTTGTGCGTTTTTTTATATATGAGATCAGATTACTGAGAACTTGGATGCTGTGAGGGTCAACTTAAAACTGTCCTTTTAATTGGTTAAAGATCATAGAAGCTATTTAGAGCTGCTCAGGGCTACTATCTTGTTTCAGCATTAACAATCTTGTTGCATGTAACTACTTAAAATCTGTTATTTCAGAAAATACTAAGTTTTGGGACAGATAGAATGGTATTTTTTTTCCATTACGTTAYTGGAAATATCTTTATTTAGATCGTAGACAAAGCCCTTGAAGAGCCCAAGTATAGTTCGCTGTATGCTCAACTATGTCTGCGACTGGCAGAAGATGCACCCAATTTTGATGGCCCATCAGCAGAGAGTCATCCAGGACAGAAGCAAAGCACAGTGAGCAATTCTTTTTTTTCTTTTTTTTTCTCTCAACCTGAGATAATAAGTTTTGTAAGCATGGAGAGTTGCTTCTTTATTCTGCTTTTGTTTTCTTCTGTTCAGACATTCAGACGCCTCTTAATATCTAAACTTCAAGATGAATTTGAAAACCGAACCAGAAATGTTGATAGTAAGTTTAAAACCACTTCAGTCTAGAACCTGCTTCTCTTCTGCTCTCACAGCCATGTTTAACAGGCCTCTTTGTTTTCCAGTCTATGATAAGCATGATGGTCCCCTCCTCCCTGAGGAGGAGGAACAGAGAGCAATTGCCAAGATCAAGATGCTGGGGAACATCAAATTCATTGGAGAACTTGGCAAGCTTGATCTTATTCATGAATCTATCCTTCATAAGTGCATCAAAACAGTAAGTATTCAGATTCTTCTTAAAAAATAAATACTTCGAAAGCAGGAGTTTTAAATACTTTGTTAGGAATCTTGGAATGTAAAATCTCATTAAATGTTTGTCAGTTGTTGTACTACACTGCTTCAAAGGAACAGTATTTTGGTCTGATTAAAGTAAAATTACTTTTTTCATTGCCATGGGAGTTCTAGTTTGGCCTAGACAGAAGTACTACAGGTACTTCAAAGTACAACAGACTTGCACGATAAGCAGTTCAATTTTATAGTTAACAGTTCTAAGTCAGTTGTCTTCAGTAAGTCTGGGCAGTAAGTCTGTAGGACTAAATCTTAGGTACAAAACTCATCTATTAAAAGTTGTATTTTAAGATAACATAAATTACCTGGTTACTCTTTAATATTTCAGCTTTTGGAAAAGAAGAAGAGAGTCCAGCTCAAAGATATGGGGGAGGATTTGGAGTGCCTCTGTCAGATAATGAGGACAGTAGGACCTAGATTAGACCATGCAAAAGCCAAGGTATGTGCATATCCAGTGCAGTCATTAAACCAGTTAAAACTTAAGCCTTTAATTGCATGAACTTCTGCATTGTTCTGTTCATAAACAGAAATCTGACTTTCCAAGAGCTAGAAGACAAAGCAAACTGTTGTTCTTATGTCAAATCTTCTCATAGCAGAAGGGGGAGTCGGTCTTGGAGGTGTCTTTAAAGCTCTTCTAACAAAAAGTATTGTTATTGCTTGGCACTCACAAAAGCAAGATGTGCTGTTTTTCTAAATCCTACTTAAAGAAACTACCTCTTGTAGAGAATTAGGTGCTGTGACAGGTGCATTTTGTGCCTTGGCTTGTGAGCTTTAAATGTAAATGTCCCTAACAGAATCATAGCAAATTCATTAAGACATTAAGCTGCACTGCCATCAAGGAGACATAAGATGGCAGGATAGGGCAGATCTGTTCCATTATATGCTCTTAAGTGTTTTGGACTTCATTGCCTTTCCAGATACTTCTCAAGATGTTATAGCTAGTTCACTCATATGTTGTGTTTTCTTCTCCAGTCCTTAATGGATCAGTACTTTGCCCGTATGCGCTCCTTGATGTCAAGTAAGGAATTGCCAGCAAGGATTCGTTTCCTGCTGCAGGTATGAAGATAAAATTATTTAACTTTTTTTTTTCCTTGTGAATTTGTCTTGGATGTTTTCCTAATAATTTATCCTGCTCAAAGGATACTGTGGAGTTGAGAGAACACAACTGGGTTCCTCGCAAAGCTTTTCTTGACAATGGACCAAAGACTATCAATCAAATCCGTCAAGATGCAGTAAAAGTAAGTGTTTCCTGTAAACTTCGGGCTTTGCTTGCTTTGCTGCTGCTTMAGTCATTGATGGAATCATTAGAATAGGGATTCCATGTCACAAGACTTCTCTGTACACATGATTGTATGTAAATTAGTTCTGACTTTGCAGCAGTCTGTAGATTGGACTGCAGTGATTAGCAGTTAATATCACTTAGACTTAATTCTGGACAAAATCAAACTTTCCACTCCAGGGACTATTGCTTGGAATTGACCAAAACTATTAATTCTTGCATTGAAGGATCTGGGAGTCTTTATTCCTGCTCCTATGTCACAAGGGATGAGAAGCGACTTCTTTCTGGAGGGACCGTTTATGCCACCCAGGATGAAACTTGACAGGGACCCACTTGGAGGGCTTGCTGATATGTTTGGACAAATGCCAGGTACACTTGAACTAAAAGGCTGATGTGATACCACAGCTGTACTGCATTGAACACCATAACAGACTGTTTTTTGTCACCTTAATATAGGTAGCGGAATTGGTACTGGTCCAGGGGTTATTCAGGATAGATTTTCACCCACCATGGGACGCCATCGTTCAAATCAACTTTTCAATGGCCATGGGGGTCACCTCATGCCTTCTGCTCAATCCCAGTTTGGAGATCTAGGCAAATCTTTTCTGAAAAGTCAGGTAAGGACAATGTTGTTTACTTAAATAATGACTCAAATATTTAGAAGCTCTTCTACAGATGCGTATGTTATGGATTGTAGTCTACTTGTGTTGAAAGAGTTCCTCAAATTTGATTCTGATAAGAACTGATGCTCAACTGATACAAAAATTCTAAACCATTTCTTAAATTGTGCAAGAGATGCAAGGAATACATTTTAACTGCAAGAAAAGGTGCATGTGGCTTTGGTGGGTCAGAATGGTGTGTGTTTTTTTTTTTTAAAGGTAGCCCTGTTTTTTAGGGATAGATGCTACTTTCCCACCACCCCTGCTCCTTCTTTTTCCTTTCTTGGCAAATAGAATCTTTGTTCCTCTGGTCCCTCTGGTACTACTTACCATGTGATGTACGCCACTCCATCATCTGCACTTCTTTCTCTATATCTCCCTTTCTGAAATAGGGGCAAAGCCAGCTCTACCATAACCAGAATCAGGGACTCTTATCCCAGCAACAAGGACAGTCGAAGGATATGCCACCTCGGTTTTCTAAGAAAGGACAGCTTAATGCAGATGAGGTACATTACATGCCTACATTACTTAAAGCCTATTCTAAATATTGCCCAATGATTATAGCAAGACGCGTTATTATGAGGACTAATGCTGGAACTCTTTCTCCTCCTCCTGCTTCTCCTTCTTTGTCCCTTCCTCTTTCACCTTACCTCTTCCCTTTCCTTAGGGTATCCAGCGTCCTATGAGCAAGACTGAGATATGAGGGCAATTTCTTGGGGTGTCCCCTCCTTCCCCCCCACACCTTCCCCAAGAACACTACTCTGACATCAGTTCCCATGCATCATATTGATAAAATACTTTTAACTGGAGCTTGAGATTCCTAAATTTCAGAAAGCCTGAAGTGCTGGACCAGGTTCAAATTACTATTTTTTTTTTTAACTGGCTAATAGACACAATTTCAAGTGCAGAGTAAACTGCAATGTTTTTGAGTAGGTATTAGTAAACTTGTATCCTGATTTCTGAGCAATTGGTAGAGCTTTGTCTTAGTAATAAATCTGTTARGAAACAAACTCTTCTTGGGTCTCTAACATACTGCATCTAAAATGAGCAATTCTGGATATTGATACAGATGGAGCTAAGAATAACTTGGAGCAAATTGCAATTCATTGRGTTTTGCTTTTAGGGATATTTTGCCACACTTATGGCTTAGTCTGGACTCCAATGTTAACATGGTAGAATCTGAAAACACATGGTTTGGTAGGATTGGTTGGTTGAGTCCATGGCTGTGTAGTCTCTTGTCAGAGGTAATTAAAATGTTTGAGGTTTTTCTGACTGTCTATTTACAGATTAGCCTGAGACCTGCTCAGTCTTTTCTAATGAATAAAAACCAAGTGCCAAAGCTTCAGCCCCAGATAACTATGATTCCTCCCAGTGCACAACCACCACGCACTCAGACGCCACCTTTGGGACAGGTAAATACCAAAATTGACTATGTTTTTTTGCATGTGTGTAAGATCTGGTCTAGTTCCTAGCACAGGCAGGGGAGAAGCTTTCTTTGAAGCATAGATTCTGTGAAAAGAATGCATGAGAAGGCAAGTTCAAGCGTGTATAAAGGCAGCTCAGGTCAAATTTCTTAGAGTTCTAATATTGTTYCAGAAAATTCTTTAACATGTAACATCCAATCTCTTTTAGCCTCCTCAACTTGGACTCAAAACCAATCCACCACTTATTCAAGAAAAGCCTGCAAAGACCACCAAAAAACCACCTCCCTCTAAAGAGGAGCTACTGAAACAAACTGTAAGTTGTTACCATGTGTCCAGAAGCATTATATGCTTTTGAAAATTTCAGTTGTCTTGATCTCTCTTCCTTTTTCCAGGAAGCTGTTGTGACTGAGTATCTGAACAATGGAAATGCTAATGATGCCGTCAATACGGTGAGAGAAATGAGAGCTCCAAAACACTTCATTCCTGAGATGTTGAGCAAAGTAATCATTCAATCACTAGATCGATCAGACGAAGACAAAGAAAAAGCTAGTACTCTAATCAGTTTACTGAAACAGGAGGGAATAGCCACAAGTGACAACTTTATGCAGGTAAGTCAAGTGGCTTTACAATTGTCATTGCTTTGTTGTTGTTCATGATACCTCCTTTGGGTAAAAGCAGCTCTACTTTTGTGAAGCTTTGAGTTTACATTTTTAAAAAAATATTCCAAGTCTTGTGGATCTAAGGAGGTGTGGAAACAATGCAGTGAGACTGAGCAGCATAGTAAGTGACCAGGGAAGAACTGTAAGCATGGGATTTCAGGAACTGTTGATAGATGATGGGGGGGGGAGGGGGGGGAAATCCTGTCAAACATTAACAGTGACACTAATAGTGAGGGTATCACTACACACAAGAAAAGTTTCTTCAGTATTCTAATCTGATACATCTACTGTTTCTCAGGCATTCCTAAATGTATTGGACCAGTGCCCAAAACTGGAGGTGGACATCCCATTGGTGAAATCTTACTTAGCACAGTTTGCAGCCCGTGCTATTATTTCAGAACTGGTGAGCATTTCTGAACTGGCTCAACCACTGGAAAGTGGCACCCATTTCCCTCTCTTCCTGCTTTGCCTTCAACAGTTAGCTAAGTTACAAGATCGTGAATGGCTAACAGAATTGTTCCAACAAAGCAAAGTGAATATGCAGAAAATGTTACCAGGTAAGAGTTAAGGCATAGCTTTTATGGCAGCTTGTGTGTTGTGTATCTGCAAACATCAAGAGTAAAACTACAYGTGAGGGCATTTTGATTTTTTGCAGTCAATTCTTTGAATTCTTTCAATGGTGATAGGGTTTCTTTAGTGCTGGTTAAGGCTTAGACTAATAGTTGGTTTCAGTTAGCACAAACACTTAAGTATGTGTGTTAATTTTTATTTCTTCAGAAATTGACCAGAACAAGGACCGCATGCTGGAGATTTTAGAAGGGAAGGGACTTAGCTTCTTATTCCCACTTCTGAAACTGGAGAAGGAACTGCTAAAGCAAATAAAATTGGATCCATCCCCTCAAGCCATCTATAAATGGATTAAAGATAACATTTCACCCAAACTTCATGTAGATAAAGGATTTGTGAATATATTGATGACCAGGTAGGAAACTTGCTTTGGTGTGATTCAGGCAGAAGTGTGTGTGTGTGTGTGTGTGTGTGTTTGGTCAAGTTACCAATATTGTATTTTCTTCTCTTTAAAGGCTGAATTGTAGGTTTGTGCAGAATAAGGTTGTTTAGGATTAAATGGGGATGAAAGTTTTAAGTTGTCTTTCCCAGTACAGTACTGTTAATAGGGAGGAGCAAGTCTCCAAGCTTGAGTCAGGGGGAAGCCTTCCTTTTGAAGGGGGAGGTGAAATTAACTGAGGGGACACTCTCCTTCCTGAAATACTACAGAGCTTTAACAGAATGTAGACTATTACTTGGTTTACAAGATTTAGCTCCCTTTTTCTTTTCCCCTCAAGTTTCTTGCAGTATATTTCTAGTGAAGTAAATCCACCTAGTGATGAATCGGATTCTTCATCTGCTCCTTCTAAAGAGCAGCTAGAGCAGGAAAAACAACTGCTTCTGTCCTTCAAGCCAGTAATGCAAAAGTTCCTCCATGACCATGTTGATTTGCAAGTGAGTGCTTTATATGCACTCCAGGTGCACTGCTACAACAACAACTTTCCAAAAGGTATGGATAYGGTAGTTTCAGTGGGGGAGGGGGTTCAGTATAACCCAATACTAAAAGATAACAGATGCGGTGGGGTTTTTTTGCATGTTACAGAAGAAGAATGCTTTAGATAATAGATAAATCTAAGTACATGTGATAAACATAGCTCGCTATCCTAACTGGAATGTCTTTTAAAGATGGTGTGTGTATCTGTAAAATCAGATASATATGATAAGGTATAGCTTACCCACATAAAGGAAGCTTGTTTGCTTTTTGTCTATATAGCTTTCAGGTTAAGTTTCATATAGTCAGGAAGATTCTGAACCTATGTTTCAGAAGGTTATAAACCTAATGTGACACATTAATTGAATACTTCCAACAGGCATGTTACTGCGCTTCTTTGTTCATTTCTATGACATGGAGATCATTGAAGAAGAAGCCTTTTTGGCATGGAAAGAAGATATTACTCAAGAGTTTCCAGGGAAAGGCAAAGCTTTATTCCAGGTAAATGTACTTACATTCAAATAGAAATCATAAGTTTCTTGTGATCTCTGCTGTGCTGAGACACAAACATACTGTAGAATGGTGTTTTAAGACTTGGTAGCATCTAGAAACTTTGAGTAGCTAGCTAGAAAGGAGCAAAGCAAGTTGGTTTTCTTCTGCATTGGGCATCATTGCTAGAGACTACATGTAGTACGGCATATGGTTGAAATTCTACTTTTAAACTGAACTTGCAGGGAGGGGAAGTGTTCTGAAAAATGTGAAGAAATYTCTCTGCCCTAATTTGGTTTATGTAACTGCAGGTAAATCAGTGGCTAACCTGGCTGGAAACTGCCGAAGAAGAAGAATCTGAAGAAGAAGCTGACTAAAGAACCAGCCAAAGCCTTAAATTGTGCAAACATACTGTTGCTATGATGTAACTGCATTTGACCTAACCACTGCGAAAATTCATTCCGCTGTAATGTTTCACAATATTTAAAGCAGACGTATGTCAGTAGGATATTCTCTGCAAAAGGTTTTTGTAGTATGTCTTAATAGTCTACAATAAAAAAATATTTTAGAGTATCTTTAATGTTTAGATAACAGTGTATTAGCAGCATGCAATAATTACATCATAAGTTCTCGAGCAGAAGCAGTCTATTGCAAGGGTTGTCTTTGCTGCCAGTTATTATAGGCTGTTTTTAAGTTAGAAAACTGAATAGCAACACTGAATACTGTAGAAATGCACTTTGCTCAGTGTAATACTTGAGTTGTTGCAATATTTGATTATCCATTTGGTTGTTACAGAGAATCCTTAACTGTAATCGATGGTTGTTGCCGTAATAGTTTATTGCCTGTATTTCTACCTCTAGTAATGGGCTTTATGTGCTAGGTTTTAATATCTTGAGCCTGGGCAAGTGCACAAGTCTTTTTTAAAAGAAACAGTTTACTTGCACAAAAACTGATCAGCTTGGAAAGATGGTTTAATGCCCTTTGGAAGAGGTTTATGTGGGTGTGAAACATGAAATGGTGAGAAATTTGAATTGGTCCCTCTATTATAGTATTGAAATTAAGTCTACTTAATTTATCAAGACATGTTCATGCCCTGATTTTATATACTTGTATCTTATCAATAAACATTGTGATACTTGACTTGTTTCTGAATGTCTCCCAGCAGAAAAGTATTGATAGCTGGTCTAGTTGCTGAAAAACAGCAGGAGTTAACATACCCTGGGACCAGATTAAGATTTGTCTTTTGTCAGATTTGTCCAGCATGCAAATAAACCCCAAATAAAGTCACAGACAGGATTAGGTACTGCAGACTTTGTCTGACAGGAAAAATTTCTAGATCAATTTTAATAGAGAAATAAGGAGATTGCATGTTCTGGTGTAACTTTTTTAAAATCTCTGTGCAATTGCTTTGTAACTTTCTAAGGCTTTGAACTTTTCCCAGGTCATATGCATGCTTTTTGACTGGTACTGACCATTAGCTGCCTGTTTCTCAGGTAATCAATTTGGCAAAAGTTAAACAGTACRTTGGAGTTGTGTTGTGTAGCCTTGGAATGTCATTATTAAATATTCAAAATATCTTACTTCCTAGAACCTTGTCCCTAATGAAATGCTTTTTTGTTGCCCTGCCCCCCTTGTTGTTCATGCTTCACCTGTTACGAGGTATGGTATATTTATAACAGTAGAATTGTTCTGTTACTGAAACTTTCTTGCCAGAACTGGAAATTCTCTGAACTAGGTAGAGTAAGAGAAACTACCTGAAATCATGGAAGGGCTTCCTTTGAGGGAGGGGTAGTTTGCATTTATGTGCCTTAAAGTGCTGTGGCTGAAGTGCAAGGAGGAGATGGGTCTAGTCTCTTCCATTGGTAACTTACTGTGAAAGGAGGTTTCCCAAACTGCAGTTAGAATTAGAAATTTAGGAATACAGTCTTCTCTAAGGTGAATTTGCTTTGATATCTGATGTTCTGAATMATCTGTACTGTGGTTTACAGCAACCCAGTACTTTCATTTGCTGGGCTATACAAATAACTTCTACAACAGATGTCTTCTACTTGAATTACTACATTTTCTTGCACAAGAAAAATTACAAATTTGTTATGCCCTACTTTAAGTGGCCTATCTAGCAGTAAATAGGACAGTAGAAGAATTTTTTTTCCTCCTTTTCATTCCAGCTTTTTTTTAAGAGGGAAAGGAAATGAAAGGACTAAATTCTTGGATGCCATGAGGTAATGCTGCTGATGGGCCAGCAGTTTTTGCCAGGAGTGAAGCTCGGCAGTCTGAGCTTCAAACTCCAAAACTCCAGTGGAACATCATTCTCCCTAGTCTCAGCATTCACAAACTGAAAACAAACTGTACTGTCCCTCTTCTCAGAGGAGTACAGTTGACATATGTTCCTCCTTGCATTCATCTCCATTTTCAAATTACATTCTCAAGTTAAGATACTCCTCAGGAGATAAAACTGCTGTACTTGCTCAGCAGACAAGTAACATGTATTGGGACAAAGTGTATACCTTCAGTTCTTCTCTCCCTCTGACCCCCTACCCATACTTAGTCTAGTGCTCCTGATTTGTGTGTGGAGGGAGGAGTAAGATTTACTGTTGTAAGACTTGTTGTTATTTTTTTTTTCTATAATAAGGTTGCATTTCACTAAATAAGTTTGGAGCTGTTTGGTGGTACATACTATTAAAATGCTATGTTAAACCTACTTCAGGTGTAGGTTGCTGGATGCACAGTGTCCCTTACTCCTAAGTGCTGCAGAGCTAATCATAGGGAAGAACCCCAGTTTGTGGAAGTGTGGTACCAACTGATAAACTCCAGCTAAGTGCAGTAGAGGAAAAGAGCAAGAGGCCATAAGTGGAACAATAAGGTAACCAAGACTTGGAGAACGGAATGAGAACCTGTCACTGACTCTGCCTGAGGTTTGGAGGAAGCTAAGCTGGTAACCTGGTTTCTGTATGCCTAGCTACTGTCTGCAGAAAAGTCTTGAGTAGTGTGAGAAGCTTGTATTCTTGCCCAGTCTTAACTGTAGTTACTAGAAGCTTATACATTTATATGTACACACCATACATATACTATAGCCAACTGTGTGCGTGAAGGCTTTGCTTCTTTTCTTGGCTTGTTTGTAACTCTTGAGTTTAGAGCAGGTAAAATATTCTGTTAGGAAGAATAAAATTCTTTAAACAAGGGGCTATGCATGTCAAAATACTTAAGTGTGTTGAAAAACGTGAAGTAGGGGAAAAAGCAGTGAAAAATACTACTAAATTGTGAAGCTGCTCTTTATCATGAGAGTTAACTTGTAAAGTTCATATACAGTTGGTATGAACAGATCTGGTCTCTTGAAACTGATATAATGGCTCTTTTGAGAACAACAACAAAATCCTGAGGTGTATACTTTGAAATTATTCTGCCACAAATGAAGAAAAAGTTTCTTAACTTATTCTTTTGTTACTTGTTAAATTTTTAGTACTTTACTAGGTCAGCGCAAGCAATGGGGAAGAGAGCAAACAACCCTTATCCTAACTTCTGTGTAGCTTTTAACTACAAATTGTATTTTATCTGTAAGTAGAACTATTTTAAACAGAATGAAGCTGTCCCAATTCAATCAGTGTGAATCTGATCAATGATAATAGATTTTTTTTTTTTAAGCACTTAAAAACTTTCTGTTAAAYGTTAGGAACACTACAATCGCATGAGGATTAGAGGAAAAATATTAAAGTGTTTGAAACGTTACAATCATGAGGTTTACCTTCTGTAATGTTGAACTGTTACTATAATTCTTTGGAAGTCCATTTCAGCATGTCAGAGTAGCATGATGCAATTTTAATATTAAGAGCATCATAGCTAAACTGTTAGTGTTTAAAAAACACCTTGGTGTTCATTTCACTAGATGCTGTCTCCTTCAAGCTGCAATCAGTTCCTGGCAGTTACTTACGTTAAACTTGGATGTTTGATGAAAGTGTTCAGATCAAAGTTTGAGAGTCAAAACATCTTTATCTGCTTTGTATAGGTATGTTTTTTTTTTTTTCCCTCAGATTGTAGGAGGAAGTGCTAGGGGGTAGATCCTTAGAACAAAATTCTCATGGGAGAGAATGACTAGCTAACCTGCTTTTGGCAAATGGAAGCCTCCACCTGGATGCTATTTGGATTCAGAAGTTTTTCTACAAAGCAGTGCATAAATTAGAATGACTAGATAGTTTCTGTAGGTTGTTAGGATATGTCTGAAATAAGTTAATTATAGCTTATAATAATGATTGGGTTTGCAGAAAAATGGAGTGGAGTAAGTGTGTGCTCTGTGCCCTCCTCCTTGGGAGGGAGGGCTGGATGAATAGGCACATGATGTGCCAGCTTATGTCGAGATGTTAAAAAGGGGTCATCGTGTAAGTGTGTGTCATGGTTAAAATTGTGTCTAAGGCTCACTTTGAGCACTCACCTGCAACTCACCTGCAACTTGCMTTGATAAGAACTTCATACAATTGCAACTCCAACTAACATGGAAGAAGAAAATCAGAGATGGTGGTGGTGGAGTATGTCAAAGTATTTCATGTATTAAGTGCGCTTGTGTAAAGCTGTTTTTTTTCTCCTCACATTTATGTGTATAAACACCTCTATCTTGTACTTTGATCATTGTTCCTTTTTATCTTGAACAGCATTGGCCAGAAACTAGAAGGGTTAAGCAGTCTCTACTTCTGCTGGCAGATACAGGCTGYTGTATATCAGTGAACAAAGCCTGCTCATAGGCACATGCCAGAACTTGAACTTGGTACAGTCATTCTACCCTATATATCATGAAAAACATCTATGTGCAGCTGGTACTTGGGCTGTTGAATGTAACAGGAGAGCAATAATTGTATGGCAAATCCATAGTTGCACATGTTAGGTTTTACTAGAGCTAATAATTTAAAGGAAAATATAGCAATATGGGTTAAAGATTTCTGCAGTTTTTTCTGTATTTGTTTCCAGAAAAACAAAAACATCAAAAGCAAGCTTGCTGTTGCTTCAAAATGAGCTGTATGGAAAAACTTAAGCTGTCTTGCAAGATTACAAACAAGCAGTAGTCTCTCCCTAGATGATCATTCCCCATGCTTTATTGCTTGCATTATCTCATATTATAAAACAAGCTTCACTTTCAAAGGACTAAGAACATAATGAAATCAGGCCTTCAGAGATTGAGTTCCTACCATGACGTAGGAGTTCCTTACAACTAGGAAGCAAGAGATGGATGGTGTGACTTGTGCTATGGAGCAGTTGAAGTGATACAGGTTCATCTGGATTAATTTTATAGTGCACATCCACTTCCTTTAACAGATCYCAGGGACAAGAGAGATGCTATTTTAATCAGTTGACTAAGTAGCCATGACAACAGCATTACACTTAGCATAAATAAATTGGTTGGAATGAAGAAAACAACTATTTAACAGTGATTTTATATTAAAATACTTTGAAATTAAGTCTTAATCCTTGTTAGCAGGGAACGGGCTAAAGTATTTGATGTGTGAAGTAGCTTTTTAACTATTACTAAAACTRAAGTGCTAAACTTGTGAAGGGAAATGGTATCTTTAACTGTTCAGACTTAAGTATTTGGACGATGAAGTTTATAGAACTTGTTCAGACTTAAAATAGATACTCACTGCTTTTTTTTGTAGGTCAAAGTGAAACTTGRGAAATGAAGGGAAGAGAATCAAGAACACTATAGAGTTGAAATCTGAAATACAGATGAACATTTGTTTTGCATTTTCATAGTGACTTAACTTTTTAGATGTGAATGTTGCAGACTATAACTAGACATCTTAATACTAAAATTTCAATAGAGGGTGAGTTCATAGATGTGGAGGCTGCTGCCAACAGTTAGCTAGGGCTAATTTTATTTACTAGGTAAAATATGCTTACACTTGCAGACAGTAGATTTTCCGTTACCAGAGTTGAACAGAACATGGGTTTTCAACGCTGACAAATTTTTAACAAGGTATAGGCACTGTGTTATATTCTTGATAGGCAATTCTTGTGAGAGGAATTCCAGTGAAAGGGTAGTGAGCAGACCAGTTGTTTCACAGGTCTTTGTCTCCATAGTAAGAGCTCTGAAACTTTTTTTTAAAGCATTCCAAGTTACTACTTATCTTTCCAGCTAATGCAGTACAAAATCAATTTGGCTGGCTACTAAATTCATCTCCCTTCTCAGTCCTTTGACTCCATGGCCACTTATGTTCTTGCTGAGCAGCTTAGACCTACCTGCCCAGAGGAGAGTACTGGTTTGTGGTAGCACTTCCCTAACCATAGTTACTCCCCCACGTAGGATTAGTGGTTAATGCATTTTCTCAGTCTGATTCATCTGAGGATTAGGTTATGAAGCTAGCATTTTTGTGACTTTGACTCTTTCCTACCACTGCTGAAGAACAGTGAGAATCTAGCTTTTAATTCCTCCAGCTCACTACTACTTGATTTTACTTAGGCTCCAACGCAGATTGTGGAGGTTGAGTTTTAGAGCTGGCAGTGAGGCACAGCAAAAATATTATACATGTTGACTTACATTCAGAAAATAACAGCAACAGAATCTGGACAGCTACACCCTACATGCAGTTTGTCTTGGAGGCATTTTGTCTATAAGTAGTACAATATTTTCCACCTAGAGCCGATAGGTCAGTGCATAAACCTTTGTTATTTTCTGCCACAGAAAAATTAAAAAAAGCCTGTCTGCCTTCCTGAAGTATGTATAAAATGAGAGTCAAGTCAGCCCTCTAAAAGTAGTTCCATGGTTTGAAGTTTGGGCTTCTGGAGAGGTGTGTGTGTTGCAAAATCTATTTTTTTATTATTATTTTTTATGTTCATAGAATGGTAAGGTTGGAAGGGACCTCTGGAGATCAACTAGTCCAACCCTCAGCATAGCCCCATGCAGGGATTGAACCCGTGACCTTGGCATTAGCAGCACCGTGTGCTCTAACCAACTGAGCTAAATCTGCCCAACTGAGCTATTATGAGCATATATGGAAAGATAGATGGGAGGATAATGATCCTTTACAATAGTGTTTCTTAGGTGTTACTGATCTTTACCTGTAACATCTCTGCCCCTATCCTTGCCCTTCAGATAACATTTTTATTTCAGTCAACTATACAACATGTCATCTTGGGGACCCACACCAGTATGATCAGATATTTGAGAATGCCTGCAATTGATCACTTATAATTTGCACTAACATGCAAGAAATGTTAACCCTGAATTCTAATACAGCTTTGGCTGGAGAGTTTACTTTCTGAAGGAATTTCTTTCTGCAGATTCCTGTGTGTGCATTGCCCTTATGACTCAGTAATAATCTGAAATGCAAGTCTGGAGAATGAAKTTGCAGCTGCTCCTCCACAGCAAAGAATGCAAGGACCAAGCCTGCTCAGAAAGTCATCCTTGCATTTGTTCAAAGGCAGATGTACACAACAGGGGAAAGTACTTAGGTTTGTTTTTTTGGTTTTTTTTTTAAAAAAAAGTTACACCATGCATACTCTGGAACTTGCATTATTTCATCTAGCAGACAACACTGTTTAGACTTGCAATATTGACTTAATATATCAAATTCCAATTAAGAGTAGAAGCATTAATGTCARCCTCCCTCCCCTCTATTGATGTAACAGAAAAACAGGAGCTGTACTCAGGACTACAGCTGACATTTTGACCCTAAAACAGGCATGGCAGTAAGCCAACTTGAAAAATACAGAATTGCATCCCAAATTATTTCCTACAAAGAATATGATTTTAAAGTAGAATACTAACCAGAATTTTCTGGAGGATGTGCCATCATAAAGAATGAGTGTTATGATAGATGTACTACACTTTATTTTTAACTTCCAGTTTCTTAAAAGTTATTGAAAGCTTGATCAGAGAGATGCCTGCTTTTAAGAAGACATAGACATGGTGATTATTCATTAGATCAGTACACAAGAATTTATTTCCTGGCTGCAATGAAAAGTTCCAGTGACATGCCCTAGCTTTCCATCGATAGTATAGATGATATATTGACAATGCCACCTCATTTTACTTTTAAGACAATGAATTATTTAGATACGATAAAGGACTGTAAAACACAATGGGGGAAAATAATGGTATGAATCCTATTAAAGTCTGCTATTCTATCAGAGATCCTTACCAAGTTCTTATCAATGTAAATTCCACTGGAATTATCATGAAGAGCTGAAGAAAAACCCTTAGAATTACAGGATGTAGCTCAACTCACAAATGATTTAATAAATCATCTTTGAGCACAGACTATTTTATAATGTTGTATGTGCTGTAGTTAAATCTTAACACATGTCAGCCCAAGACATCAGTGATGAACTATACTGATAGAGTAAGAATTCCCCACTCACTGCAACACTATACTTTATACTATACTATCAAGAACAAACTTACACGAAACTTTAGAGTTGCAGCTTGATTTCTCAGAACGCTCATTTGCTGGTCACTTTCACAAATGCACAAATAATTCTTAAATTTGAGGCTCTCAGAAAAGCTTGTGGTTGACATTTGCTGAATATATTGGATCTAAAAAACAAATTGGAAAAAAAGTTTTATAAAATCCAAAATAAAAAAGGAAGTGGAAGATGGATACCACCCGTATGCAGGCCTATTCTTGGAAATCTTCCTAGTCATTCTAGAGAGAGTGTGATCAAGGCTCTCAAACTTTTGATCCTACTCATTTGTTATTTGTCGAGGGAGTAGGGAGGCAGAGAATACTAAAGTTCATAATTGAAAACTAATTCAAATGAATCACCAAGTTAATGTCTGAAACAGGTTCCTCRAAGTGATTCACTCCATGTAACCTAGGTAATTATCGTAGGATAGCACAAATCTCCTGGAGATGCCTGTCCCTCTCTGTGGGTTGTAGAAAGCACCTAGACTACTAATTTTTAGATGTGTGAAGATAAATAAAATACATACATACATAAAATAATAAAATATAATAAATAAATAATATAAATAACAAAATATATCTTATTCACTCGACCATGTAACACTGAAGTAAAATTTGTTACAACTCTGTATAAGCACATGTCTGTCATGGAAGGGGGTTTACTCAGGCCTTGACTCAAACTCTGTGTGTGATTCAAATCACTATAGGTGCCACTACTAGAGGAACTAGAGCCTTACTACTATGTCCTAGTTACCTACTTTAAGGACCAGAAAAGTACCTTTTTTTCTATGCACTAGAAAAGCTAACTACAGCACAATAATTCACTTAAAGTTAGTTATTGTCAATGACTTACAAGCTGCTAACTTAGGCTCTTAAAAAAAAAAAAAAGTCCTGGATATTTCCACAAACAAAATAAAAGCATTGAATTATTGTATTATTATTGAATTATTGTATCCTCAATGACTGTAACAGTCTATGCTGAAGCTTTCCAGAAGATATTAATTGCCTACAGAAGGTATTCTGTAAAGAGCAAAACTGCTTTCTAGCTGGTTTATTTAGGACAGGAACAAAATTAAATTAATCCTGACCCAAAACATCCACCTAGAGATCAATAATTAGATGGGGCAGTAACAGTAAAGGTTTAATTCTGTAATACTGACAATTCTATCTCTATTTGTTTCTGTTCTGTATCTATTTGTTCTGTTCTGTATCTATTTGTTTGCAAGTCATCCTGTTGGCCAGGACTTCAACCTTAGTAATAACAAAATTGTATGTTTATATTCTTATCTTTCTAAATTATTTAAATTAAATCATTAAGAACAGAGCTAGAGTGCTTTCACTAGCCTATCTACTTTGAAGGAGGAGAAAGTAACTAGAAAAATATACACCAGTTGTAACATGTTTGGGATGGTACAAACTATAATTAAGCAAGAATGAAGTAAGATATAATCCATGCTCCAAGGACCTTGTAGATCAGACAGAAAAGGYCAAATTACAGAAGACGTAGTCTCCTATAGTGAGTTAATGGTGAAATGCATAAGGGGTTGAGAATTTGTATGAGCAACATCAACTCAATCTGTATGCTTCTATTTTTGTTGATCAAGTGAATTTTTTTGCCACGAGACTACACATTCTTTCCATCCGATTATAGAGAAAATAAAAGGATTACAGCCAATATAATTAAGTTTAGCAAAATAATATGTTGTACCGATTATTAGAAACAATAACCATAATTATGACGACAGCAATAACAAATACTTAGTTTTAAGGTAATAGCTAGAGATCCAAATAAGTCTGGCTTCCATTATTTTAGGTACATTACAACTTCACTAAGAAGCTATCCTGGCCCAAAGTAGCTTAAAGTCTATTCAAGTCTCACAAATAGTGAAAGGGGTAAAAACATCAAATGATTGTTCCACAGCCTAGATGAACCTCACGTCTCCTGGTTGACAATCTGTAGTCCACCTACCTGTAGTCTGCTATGTTTTCTCACACAAGGGGATGACCATGTGGACTAGCACTCATGGACAGAAGTACTACAGGTTTTCAGTATACTTACCTTGAATTTCTCCCCTCTATATTCCCATATTAGGTATTCCCTCAGATAATGTCACCAATCCAAACCATCTTTCTTCACAACTTTTGATTTCCAAATTCATTTACTGTAAGTTAGGTATTACGATCTACAAAGTAGATCACCACAGTACTAAATTATAAGGGCAGAGAACCTGCACGAAAGAAAGTGCAATTAGCAATTTAAATCTGTGCGGGAGAAAAAGACCTTGATGCAACAAACATCATAAACGCAACTCTGGGTAAAAAAATAGACAAGGCTATAGTAAACACGACTCTATTACAGAAAACTAAACAATGTCAGTTTAAGAAGAATATAACAAATACATTGTATGTAAAATAAACTTGTATTTTCAAAATGTTTTCTTCTTCAAAAAGCACTCTACAGACTCCAGACTCCATACAGTAGCTTCTGTGGTGAGACTGACATCATAGGATGAGACTGTTATACCAGATTGGAAAAGAATGGGAACCTGGGAACTTCCTCTTGAAGAATTACCATCTCCCTGCCCTCTCTCTCCCCTTTCAATCCTCAATCTTCCCAGTTAAGCTCTTAAAGAATCAGTCTTCCCTTGCTTTAAACAGTGAAAAAATTAATGCAAAAACAACTTATTCCCAGAAAGAGACTCTCCCTTATGAAAACAATTGGTATAATTTTAATTGAAGTGCTCCAAGCATAGGTCTTTCATTGTCCAAAGCACTTCATGGCAGYATGTTCCAATATATGTCTGCATCTTTCTTCTATGTTGATAGACTGCTGTTGCTTGCAGAGTTAAATACATATTTAGAAAGAGAATGAATCAATTTACACATAGCAGTGTGTAAAGAGCTTGATATTTAGAATTGACAGTTACCTCTTCCCACCAAATAGTGAAATGGAAAGCAGCTCCAGAAAAACTTCAGCAGGAGGATTAACAATGTACAACAGTTTAGCCACTTACTTCATCTTGAATTACACTTGAATTATTTGTTCTGTGAAGGGCCTAGTCTAGAATTCTAGGATCAAGATAGACATTCTATCAATCACTTGCAAAATGTGAAGTGTACCCAGATCCTCTTTCACTGTATTGTACAGAAACTACACTGAAACATGAGGAGAGCAAAATGCTACAGCACAGAGCTCAAAAGAAAGCGCTCTTTTTGTACAGTCATGTAACCCATTAGTGGAAGCACTATGGAAACTAGGAAGAGAACACTTGCCTTTCTCCTACAGCAATGCAGTATTACACTTCTAATTCCAAGCATTTTATTCTGGAATAAATGACTATAAATAAAGGAATGTAATAGCTACATACTAATTGCCTGTTTCAGAAGGGAAAGAACGCAGCCACAATGGGATGACAGCAAGATTATTCCTCACTCAACTTTCAAAAAACAAACACTAGAAAATATGAATTAAGCTAAAACACAGCTTTGTCTCCAATTACAGAGAGCATGTGATTTTTGATATAACCTCAGTTCTCCCATTAACCCCTCTCAAACCAAATGAAAGTAAAAATGAAAGTTGTCTCTCCTTTTCTTTTGGCTGATTACAGGGGTCGTTTAGGTTCACAGCTTACATATCACACATTTCAAGGACATTTTCAAGTCATAACCACTCCTGACAGTGGAAAAAATGTTGTTCTTCCTCAGATAACATTTGTAACATAGAAACTCCTTTTCCTTCAGTGAGTAAGCATACTTCTCTCCAATTGGAAATCAGCTGTGAAGACTCTCTCAGTCAAAGACTATTTTTTCTAGAGACCTAACTCCTTCTACAAAAAGATATTTTGTTTGCTATACACAGTGTATACCCACGAATGCCAAGACATTCAGAATCACRCTCATGCTTTCATAAGGAAGACACAATCTGCAACATGTAGCAAAGGCTATGAAAGTGAAGATGTATTTGAGGCAGAGGTAAGTTTTTAAGATCCCATATAAGGACACGCTGAGTTCTGTAAGTGCTATACATTTTCTTTCCYGCTGTCAAAAGCTGATAATTCTCATATGTTTGCCAGTGCTACTAATGCTCCATTTGTTTCACCTTGCCAGTGTTATTTTTCTTTAGTTCCATTCACTTCCTTGCACTTCACAGCTTCAAAAGTCAAGTAGTAGTTTGGCATCAAGAGCACAGACCTAATCTATCCGCTGCTGCCTTTGGATTCTAGGATTCTAATGGAGATGAGCACCCAGCTGATGACAAACTTTCTTGGTAAAAGCATGATTTCCTACAATGGCCACAGATGTTCCTCAAGCATGTGCTTTCAAAGCTACTTCAGTTCCAGTCTTACCATGTGGCAAGTCTTCTACCTAAATGCCTGTGTCATCAACAACAGGACTAGTGAACATTCAGGTTTGCTTTAATACAGATTGCTCTATTCTCCTACTCTTGATGTTACCAAGCATGTAAGTTTTAGGTAAGATTGCATACATGTGCTTGAGACCAAACTGAGCCAGGAAAAAGATGTCTCAACTGTTTTACATTCTACTTGTCTGCTATGGTTACCAACAGCCCATAAACATATGACAAAATATACACAATGAGAGCAGCTAAAGCTCGCAACAAACCAGAAATAGCAGCATGGGAAACATTTTTCAGTTAGTATCAGGAGTACTATCTAGACCTTTTAAAAACAGAAGAGCATGATTTTGGCTATATAGTCTATTAAACAACAGTAGCAATACACTAGCCACATCTCCATGATCTCCAAGCAAATGCTTAGCTTATATTGGACTTAATCATTAGAGTCTGCAATAAAATCGCAAATTTGTCTGCAACAAATAAGCAACTGATTTTGTTCATGAATGCATAATGTGAAAGGACTTAATTCCAACGGACATGTATGAAACTAAAAATCAAATTCAAATTACTTACTCAAAACACATCCCTTTGCCAAGTTTAACATTTTCAGGTTTTCTGCTTACATTTTTTAAGGAGTAAAATAAATCACTCAATGCAAATGAGTGGTAATAGTTTATTGCGACATTGGCAGCTTTATCAAGTAATATCAAGTTCTCTACATTTTTTTTACCTGTCAATTTAAATATTTTATTTACATCTGTATTGTTTGTTACTTTAAAAATTTCTTTAATATTTGCATCTTCTTACCTGATTTAGCACTAGAACAGAGGAAAAAGAACAAAGTCTTGAAAACATAAGGAGTTGTGTATCATGGTAAATCTATTCTTTAATAGAAAAAAAACCCTCCCTACTGATCTTTATTCAGAATATAAATACTCAAAGATATTTGTACCATCTGGTAACACATTTTGAAGATCTACCTGTGCTTTTTTTTGCATGTATAAACACAGAACACACAAATTTTAGCCATACTGGCACCATCTAAACAAAGATATAATGTTCCATAGTTTTTACATGCATTCTATCCTTGGTATGCTGATTATAGTATAGGGTTTCTGTTCTTYATCTACAACGGTTTCAATTTAAGACTACACCATAAGCCAACTTAGAAATATCCATTAATTACTGATAGAAAGAATCACTGGAAGAAGGTTTCACAACAGTTTACTAAAACATTAATTTTTTTAAATCACAGTTTTCAAATATAAAAGTTGGATTTTCCCTATAACTGAAATATATTTACATGAACACTTTAAAAAGATGGTCTGTGATTTAGATCTAATCACTGTCATCTGAGCCACCTTCGGACCCATCATTGTTGGATCCTTCTGGTTCAGACTCATTGCCAGATCCCCTACCAGAACCCTCATTGTCAGATCCTCTCTCAGAATCCCTGTCCGAGTCAGCACTGCGAGAAGCTGGGCGAGATTCATTTTCTGAACCACCAGAACGGCTTCTCCCTGACTGCACAGACTCATTGTCAGACTGTTCCGAATCTGACCGCCTCCTTTTTCTGGCTGACCTGTCACTGTCAGAATCTTCATCGGACGGGTGGACRCTGGACCTTCTCGGGCTACCTGGCTCACTACTGGATTTGTTTCTGTTATCAGAATCACTGTCAGAAACAATGCGTTTGCTGTGTTGCTGTTCCCCATCTTCTGAATCACTGTTGCTAATCCTGGCATGTCTGTAGGCGGAGAAATAAAGGGGAAAAAAAGGAGAGAGAGAAAAAAAAAGTATCCTATATTAAAAGATGATATACCTTGCTTAAAGATAAAATGAGACACCAGGATTTCAGTAATGCTAGCATTATTAAAATGATAATGGTAATCAGAATGATTTGGCAAGACCATATGGACTATCAGGTAAAAGAAAAGATTGAATATGGGATCAAGAGCATGATTACAGTATGACATCTTTGAAACATAAGAGGGAGAGGCTTCGGTCCAAACAATATTGGAAAGATACAAAAGTGACTCTTTATGACAAGACTAAAGAAGCTCATGCTTTGTTTCCATGGTACAGCATTTCAAACTACAGCAACTGCTGATTTTTTTTTAACAATAACTTAAWTAGTGAGATAACAACTTAATAACTTAAATTCCTGAGAAGAATTTATCAGGTCGGCAAGTTGAGAAAGTCACAGCATATGTAAATTGAAGAAACTTTTATCAAGTAAATTCTTAATATTGCACCAGCATGATGAAGCTGCTTAATATACTTAAGATCATTCTGTTCAGACTGGGCACCAAGATTGCATATGCTTCCTTAATTATGAACAGGATTTCAAATGCACGGAAGACAACACTGTAGTTTCTCTTGCATGTGTGCACTGACACTTTAGTATGTCAAAGTTAAAAAAAAAAAAAAAAAAAAAAAGAAAAAGGCTCATACCCTTCATCAGCAATTTTGAGTTTATCCTCATCAGAAGAATCATCACTCGATGAAATTATGGCTTTTGATTTGATTTTTCCTTTCATTGAAGGAGGCAGACGCTCTGGCTTGGGCTGTGAAGGGAGGGGAGGGGGAAAAAAAATATCATAAAGGGTTGCTTGTTCATGTGGCTGGTTAAGGTAGAGAGGCCAAAGGTAGGGACAGATGCAGAAAATTAGGCATGCTTTTAACAGTTGCTTTAAAGTAATTTGATCAAAATTTAACATTTACTATTACTTTTTGTGGATGGCTTCAGAAACATCCTTTTCCTCCTTAAAGCAGCTACAGCGAGAGGGGAGGACAAAAATAAGCCCAAAGGTAGTTTGCTAAAAGACGTTTTGTCGTAAATATCAACGTTAATGAATATCTCTCAAATAGTATAATGCTGAAGTCCAAATACACATTTAGAAAATCATCATTTAGTGTTTAACTTACAGCCTTTTTCTTCTCTGCTTTCGGTGGACGTCGTTTTTTTGGTCTTGGACCGTTTTCATGTTCTTCATCATCGCTCCCCTCATCCGCTTTCTGAGGTCTTAAACAGAGTCATGTTTTATAACATGTAAAGCATATCATTGCAAGAAAACTTTTGACATTTATCATTATCTCAAGAAACAGCTAGTTAATCAAGTGTTATTCATACTCTTCTTGCATAGGACCTATTTAATTTTTATTTATACGTGCACATTATAGCATTTATTCATGTGAGCTTATCAACTGCTCATTTTTTAAGCTCTTATGAAAGACTGCATTAGGAAAAAAAAAAAAGAAAAAGTCGTACTATTTATCTGGAAAGTCTAATGCATCAGTTACCTTCTCCTCTTCTTCTTCTTTCTCTCTCCTTCCTCTTCTTCCCCATCTTGTTCACTACCACTGCCCTTCCTCTTCTTTTTCTTTCGAGACATGGGTAGATCTTCATCGCTGTCATCATTGACAAACTCATCGAATTCCCCTGCTCCTTTTTTGGAACGCTGTAATAAATTGAAGTCCCACAATATAGCCTATTATTCACATTCCCGTAAAAGCTACAAGAAAACAAGTTGAAATAGATTTATCTCAACACATTTTATAAGATGTGAAAATACAGACCACTGCGTGTTAATTTTCCCATGATCTCTAGACTGTTATCAAAACATCAATTACAAAATGAACATAAAAAAAAAACTCCTTATTTGAAAAACTGAGTAAAACAGATTGYGGTAATGCCACCTTGTTTGGAATCTTTAAGGGTTAGCTTCCAATTTTTACATTTGAATATTTTATCTGTGCGATTTCACAAAGTGAAGCTGAGGGGCTTGAAATTCCTAGCTTATGTTACTTCCAGCGATACTATCCAAAATGGGAAAATGAAGACAGCAAGAAGGAAGAAATGAAAAATTATGATAACAGTAATTTGTTTTACCCTTCCTCCACCACCACCACGTTTTTTCTCCTTTGATCCTTCTACTTCACCAGTGAACATCAGAATATTCTTCGTCTTCTCCACATATTGAGCTCTTTGTTCCAGAAGTTTCTTCTGTTCTTCTTTTTCTCTTAGGCGCTTCTCCTCCTGAAACAGAGAAAAAAAACTAATTATTACTACTGTATTTATAGCGTCTCTAGGATTGTAATTTCAGGCACGTAAATTATTTATTGTCAAAAAAATGGAAAAACAACTTTTGGAAGTTTATGTTAGAGCAAAATGCCCACACACAGCAAAAAAGTTCTCTACTAGCCTATGCTGAAGTAGGTAAAAGATCTGAAGAACTGTTCTGAGTTGCACCAAGTGCTTCTTCCTCTAGCCTGCTAGTACAGAAGTCTAATGACAAATCTTCCAGTGGCACAGATTTTATCTCATAAAAAATAAAATAAAAATGAAATAAGGCTACATGGAAGAAAGAATGAATACTACCTATCAGATAGAATATTTTCTGCCAATACTTCTTATATCCAAGAAATACGACTGCTAGGTATTTTATCAGTAACGTCAGGTACCATCACAGAACAATAGCGGCACACACATACTTCGTTTAAAAACATGAATGTATAATGCAACTGAGTAAAACCTGCTCTTTAAGTAGTTTTTGGCGAAGCAGCTCCTTTTCTTGCTCTTGCTTGGCACGCAGTTCTCTCTCTTCTTCATCCTGTTTGCGTGCCCGAGCCACATGATACTGGGCTTGGCTCAGTAAGTCAGAACATTGCCTACGAGATTCAATGTTTTCAAGTAAAGGAAGACGGCATGAACATACTACAAGGCAAAACAGTTTTATAAAAGGCAGGTATCCCAACACTACATGTTCACACTAGTGACAAAAACAGGCTACCTGAAATAGTATATTTGAAGATTAGAATACTACAGATTTTTTTGAGCAAACTAAAGCACCCTCTAGTAAGTTAATTTATCTTTAAATTGCGATGTACTTTTTCTGAACACATTCTTTTCTTTTTACATTTAGCCAATTCACATACATAAAAACTTTTACACGTAAGAGGATTTATCTCAACTCATCTGGACAGCTTCAGAAATATGATTAATAAGGACAATTTAATCAGAACTTACTAGTAAACCTGATCAGAAAGGCAGCTATTCCATCCAAAGAAACCTATCTACATAGGTGCTAAGGTTGCATAAAGCGCTCAAGTCTCATGGAATATTAAACAAGGCGCTTTCAATAATCCTTTCTGAGTTGATGTTACAATGACATTTCTTTTAATACTAAGATTCTTCTCAATACAAAGTGATTTTAAAGATAATCATTTAAGATGTATAGTACATTATTGCCAGTAGGTGTTACTTGTATATGATTATGGAAAACTTAAGATTTAAGAGCGTGCTATAAATAAAATAGCATGCATTGAGCGAAAAATCTAGGTACAAGATAAGCTCACAAGGCAACTTATTTAAACAGGCTGGTGTATAAACAGGTTACCTGCCCTGAGCAAAAGTTAAAGTAGACTAAATTCTGTATAACAATTTTTCTGAGCTTCAGATAACTGACCCCCTTTAGTCCCCTATGAGCTACCACAAATCTCAGTAAAAGTACACCTGTTCTTAGATTTTATATTTAAAGCCAAACCAGCAGGAGTTAGAAAAGCTCTTTAAATAAATTTTGTCTCGCTCCCTTTAACAGATTTGCTATTAAGCAGCTGAAGTTTTGCTGACTCTATCTGATGGCAGACACCATACTTCGAGTTTTATTGGGGAAGAATAAAATAAGAATATTCCACTTGAAATCTGAATGATTAGGGTTTTTTTATTATTATTATTATTATTTTATTTACCTGGCTTCCGTAGCAGCAAGCGCTAAATCAAATCTCATTTTATCACCTACTTTACTTAGATAACTGAAGTACCTGGTGGAAAACAACAAATAAAAATCAAACAGAACTGGCATTATCCACATATTTATTATAATTCTGTCTCAAAATTAAGCATTTATATCTGAGTTAAAAGAAAAAATCCTCCAAAACTCAACAGAAGAGGGAACCTCACTCTAGAAGTGAACAATAACCCAGAAATATCAGGATGAAATCTCTGAAGTCTCTTCAGAATTTATCTCAATATAAAAGAATTTAATAATTATACAGGTCAGTTTCATCATGTGGTAAACAGTTTAACAGAGTTAGAATTAAGCAAGAAACAATAGTACATCCAGCAAACTACTGGCTAGGCAGATGTTTGGTTAAATTATACAGAAATGCTGTGTAATTTAACAGTTAGTTTAAATAAGTTGTCTGATTTAGTAGGTTTCAGCGCATTATCTATAATACAAAAGTTTTTGCATAAGTGCTGCAGTACTAACAAAAACATTAGTCACTTCCATATACTGTAACCCTCATAACTGGAAGTTGGAGCTCAAAAATAGAGGTCTAGCAAAGGAATTTCTGAAAACTTTCTCTATATACTCCTAACAAACTTAGTAAGGACCCAGAAAAGACTGGTTACCAAATTCAGATTCTTCTCTTTGCACAGTCTAATCCTCAAAGCCTCTGCTGACAACAGACAGGAATTCTACTCCTTGATGCACTGGTTCCTTGCAGTAAGTAGACTGCTACCCCATTAGATTTATTCTGAATCTATCACAGCTTAAATACTTGAAATCAGCATAAGAAGGCAAAGAAACGAAGTTATTTTTTAAATTCTTCCAGAACAAATGCCTTAACCTACTCTACAGGCCCTTGCAGATACAATATATCTCCAAGCAGGCAGATAAGCTAGGACAATCTATGTTTTAAAATTAGTTTCTCCAATCTGTTTACAGGAAAAGGATCTCCCAACTATTTGAAGGTTGCCACAGTTTCTTCCCACATTCCAACACAGAAAGATTTTTAATAGAAATGTTTTTGTGCTACACTGAACTCAAATTCTTGAGCACCTAAAGGAAACAACTCCTCCCTCAACTTTTCGCTTACAGAAARTATTTTCCAAAAGTTAAATAGGACAGATATCTGAACGCTCAGTAAATGGGTACCAAATACAAAACTTTCATGCCATTTTCTCAAGGTAAGTGACAAGCTTCTAACTGAACTTGTAAGTTAAAATTTGTTGTTGAATGTATAATCTGCATTACACACAGCACTAGATCAGTAAAGTGCTCAATTGTATGAAAGACTTTTTTTTTTTCATTGAAAAAAATAACTTAAACACCTTTGCACCAAAGATGTGTTTTGGTCAGTACTACAATGTAGTACCAACCAGTGCCAAAGAAAATGAAGAGCTGATCTCAGGTCGTATAATTCCCGGCACTATAAATATTTGAAAGATAACATCTCTCCTGGATATAAGAGCACAGCTCAGAACGCATAAGCAAGCATCAACTACATCAATGTTACTTAAGAGCAGGATTAAGACTTGAAAGCACTAGGATAAGGAAAAACTTCTGCTCAAAGACTGTGACAATTTGACTAGATGAAACTGCTGTTTTCTTCCCATAAAAGATAATTTTCTTGTTTTCAAGAGAACTAACAGATCTTGAACAAGCTTAAGAAACAGTTTCAGTTCAAAAGTTTTGAGGGTGCTTAGGCTTTGCTTGCCTACTAGAATGCACAGTTAGTTTTCAAGAATTAATAGTCATCAACCAGGCTTGTACATGAAACAAGCAGATTTGAGATTCAAGTTAAGACTGTTTTGAAAGACAGCTTCACAAAAAATGAACATTTTAGATTAGGAGAGTATTTACAACATTTTCTCCAACTATGACCTTCCAAGGTCATAACAATACAGAACCCTTCAGGAAACATGTATGGGCCACTTGGCCAAATAAAACTGGCTCTGGAGAAAGGTCTGAATATTTTGTGAGGTCCAGTCTTTGTTATACCATTAGGAATTACAGAATTAAACACAATGTTTCATAAGAGACAATCACTCTTCTAATCAGAATTTAGGACTTAACACTGCACACTTTACTATAAGAAAACACCAAGAATATAATGATTAGAAATAAGACAATTTTACCTGTGAGCTAACTCCAGTTCTTTCACAGCATTAAGAACCTCCTTTAGATTACTTTTTTCATCTTTCAGGACAGAGGTAGCTAGTCTTTGCAGCACTAAAGCCACATTAAACATGAGGACTGTATCACTTGGCGCTACATGTCTGGCCTGTTAATGAAAAGAACATTTTAAAGATACGCTACAATGTCCCATACAAGTATACTGATGTGACCTACAGACAGTAAGCACCATTGCTGCAATTACAGACTACTGTACAGAAACAGACACAGAAATGTGCATCAACTTAAAGTAATTTTATTTTGCAATACATGATGTTATATATTCATACCTTCAACAAAGTTTGTTTGCATTCCTGTAATTTTCCACATTTGAAGAGGGCCCGGGCCAAATACAACAGCACTTCTGTGTTTTGATGCTTATAGAACTTTCTGAGGCAGTTTTCATACTGAAATGGAGAAATCAAATTAAGAGGTTGACAATGATCAGTTATTATTTTAATTATTTTATAGCTAACTCAGGTAAATTCTTCTATTCCTGGAAAGTATTACTGCTTAAAAAAAAAAAAAAAAAAAACTATTCCATTCCAAGTACCTGATTTTTTCTGAGAACTGGCTCCAGAAGGCTCTCTAGATCTTTAAATAAAAAGCAAGATACTCTGCAAGTGCCATTTACCATAACAAAGAACACTAGGCAAGCTCATTTCA